>NW_027635798.1:0-23487 GCF_903797595.1 Erithacus rubecula | reverse complement strand
TCCAGAAGCGATCACGCACTGTGATGGGGCGTGGGCGGAGCAGTGCGGCGTTTTCCGCGGTCCACATGGAGAGTTGTGAGGGGAACGGAGCGATGGCGGCAGCGTCCGGTGAGAGGGGACAGGGACCGGGAATTTGAGAGCTAGGACAGGGACAGGTATTATGGGACCGAGAGTTTTACTGGGACTGGGAATACGGATCGGAGAACTGGCACTGGGAATCAGCACTGGAAACTGGAATAGGGACAGAGACCGGGAATGGGAGCGAGAATGGGGACAGGGACTGAGACTATGGGACAGGGAAATGGGAAAGGGACCGGGATTTCGGGATTGGCACCAATACCGAGAAGGGGACCAGGAATACTGGACAGGAGTGGGAATGGGGAAAGGGACCGGGATTGGGAAGGAATGAGGTCTGAGTGCAGCAATTCCGGACCTGGAGCGGGAACAGGGCCGGACTACGGGACCCAGAGCCAGAATACGGGACAGGGACGAGGACTAGAACCGGGAATGGGACAGGGACCGGGACTGGCACCGGCTGTGGGGATTGGTTGTGGCTTTAGATCTTCCCAGAGCAGAGCAGCTGCTGGCTGCTGTAAAGTTTGTTTCTTGTCAGGCACGTCAGGCTCCAAAGGCAAAGAGCCCAAGGCTCTCCAGTCCCTGTTCAATCTCTCTGCCATAAAGTCCCGATGGAAGCAGGAGCAGCTCTCTGCTGCAAGAGGTGAAGCTGCGGCTGGTGCAGAGTCTCCAGAGGCAGATGCTCCCTGGCCTTTCTTCTTCTGTTCTTTTTTCTTCTCATCTTTTTCTTCTTCTCTCACGTGCTTGTAGTGGTGATGATGATGGTGGTGGAGGAAGGGAACGTGACAAGAGAGGAGCGAGAGAGAACTCTGGCTCCAATACATGGATTTTTATTGACAAATTTCCCAATGATCAAAAACCAGGAACCTGAAGCATTTCTCCTAAAACTATTAGCATTCTGGTTCTCTAATACGAACATCTACGTATAACTTGTGCACATGGACTATCTGTTCTATCTGTAGAATATAGGAAATGTTCTTAACGTATTTTTATTCTCTCTAGAGCTGTGGTTTTGAGCTCTCACTGCAGGTTATTTTTCACGCAGGACACAAAGGCTTTCATTTTTAAGGCACATAAAAAATACTCTTACTTACTCCAAACTAGGATTTATACTTCTACTTCATATCTATGCACCTTAATATTTTCACTTACCTAAAGTAAAAGTCAGGCCTCGATTTCATGTTGAAGTGGCTTAATTTATTCTATTTCAGAAGTTTTTCAATTCAAATTTTGCATTCTGTTCTCTCTCAGAGGGACTCAGAGACGATTCTCAGTTCCACATTCCAAAAACTGGGAATGGGGACAGGGACATGGGAATGGGAATAAAAACAGGAACAGGAAATGGTAATATGGGAGCAGGACACGGAATATGGAAACAGTAATTGGAGAGAGAATATGGGATGGGGATTTAGAAGATGGGACAGGGAATGGAAATTGGAACAGGGGAACGGGATTGGGAATAGGAATACGAGAAGTGTACTGGAAATACAGAAATGGAAATGTACATACATTGAGAGCTTTCTGTCAAATCCTTAACCTTCCCAAAAGACAGGGAATATGGGACTGGGAATATGGGAACGACCATCGGGCTGAGAATACGGGACAGGGAATGAGAGAAAGAATGGGAATTGGACTGGGATAGGAGCCAGGATGATGTGGAGCCCCCAGCCAGGTGTCTTCCCAACACGGATCAGCAGCACCAGGGCTCAGGGGGGCTCTGCCCACCGAGAGTCACTGGGAATCATCCAGCACAGATCCTGCCATGGGGGATGGAGCTGCAACAGTGCACGAAGCACTTCCCACACTTGGGACACTTGCAGGGCTTCTCTCAGTGGAGACTCCGTTGGTGTCTGGTCAAGTGAGAGCCCCTGGAGAAGCTCTTCCCACACTCGGGACACTTGTAGGGTCTCTCTCCGGTGTGGATGCGCTGGTGCCTGACAAGGTGTGAGTTTTGCTTGAAGCCCTTCCCACAGTTAAGACACTCACAAGGCCTCTCATCCCTGTGAGTGCGATAGTGTTGGAGGAGCTTGGAACTGCTGTGAAACATCTTCCTGCATTTATCACACTTGTAGGGCCTCTCCCCATTGTGGCTCCTCTGGTGCACAGTCAGGCCTGAGCTGTGGCTGAATCTCTTTCCACACTCCCCACATTCATAGGGCTTCTCCCCACTGTGGCTCCTCTGGTGCACAGTCAGGCCTGAGCTGTGGCTAAATCTCTTCGCACACTCCCCACATTCGTAGGGCGCCTCCCCAGTGTGGATCCTCTGGTGCTCAGTCAGGCTTGAGCTCCAGCTGAATCTCTTCCCACACTCCCCACACTTGTAGGGCCGTTCCCCTGTGTGGATTCTACAGTGTCTGATCAGGTCAGATCTCCTACTGAAGCCCTTCCCACATTCCGAGCACTTGTGTGGTTCCTCCCCATGGTGAAGCTGCTCACGCAGCCCCAGCTCCGAGCTCCGGCCGCCTCCCCGGCCCGGGCTGGCTCTTTCCTGCTGGGATCCCCGGGCTGTGCGTTTGCAGCCCCTCCTGCTGCGGGATCTGTGGGGCTTTTCCTCCCCGTTGCATTCCTGCGCCGTGGAGCTGCTGAAAACGGCCTCTTGCCCGAGGCTGTGCCGCGGGGATTTGTCCTCCCTGCTGTCCGTGCTCAGCTCCTTGTCTTGGAGAGGAAGGACAAGGACAGGTTAGGATTTGCCTCTGTGCCAGAGGGAAGGGCAAGGAGATCCCCCCAGAGCTGTGCTGCAGCCAGGGCCGTGGTGGGCTGGGAGATGGAGCAGGACACAGGGGGAAAGGGGCACTGACTTCCTCCTCACCTGCCTGGGGCTCCCGGGACATCAACCTCGTCCTCATGGCCTTCTCCTTGATGCCAAGGTTTGGGAAATCCTGGTTTGGGGATGAAAACGAGGGCTGAGCGTGCTGGGTTTGATGGTGGCGCTGCCCAAGGGCAGCTGGAGCAGTCAGCGCCCCTTTCAGCCTCGGGGGCCCGGAGCCCGCTCAGCACCAACCTCCCGCACCCCTCCAGGCTGCCGGGGTCCCCCGGCTCCGGGATCGCCCCTCGGCCGCTCTCCCCGCTCCGGGGCTCGGCTTTGGGCTTCTGCAAATCCAAACATCCCCTGAATAGCAAAATAAAACCCTCAAGGCACCCCCCATGATGGATTTGGGGCGAGCTCCCCCTCCCCACTCACCTGCGGGTTCTTGGGGGGGCGATTCTGCCGCTCCCGGGGGACGCTGCGGTGTGTGCAAGCGTGCCGGAGACGCGCGTGGTTCCAAAATCGCTTCTCCTCTTCCTGCCTCTCCTCCTGTGTCCCTCCTCTTCCTCCCGCTGCTTCTCTTCCGTCTCTTCCCCCTCCTCCTCTTCCTTCCGCTCTTCCTCGGCTCCCAGCGGTCTCCCAGCGCAGCCAGAGCCGCTGGAACTGGGGTGCCCAACGCCCTGAGCGGCCCCCAGGTCCCTCCCAGGACCCCTCAAATCCCTGAAACCGAGCGTCCCCCGCATCCCCTGGAAGATCCCCTCTTGTCCCCAAGCAGGTCGTTATTTAACATCTCTGTTTTTACCCTGGTTTGGGTGTTTGGGAAGGACCAAGGGAAATGCAGAGAAAATCCAGGCCACGGGGAGGATGTGCAGCCCCCAGCCAGGTGTCTTCCCAACACGGATCAGCAGCACCAGGGCTCAGGGGGGCTCTGCCCGCCGGGGATCCCTGGGGATCATCCAGCGCGGATCCTGCCATGGGGATGGAGCTGCAGCAGGGCACTGTCTTGGTTTGGACAGACAGGTGCTGCTGAGGAGCTCTGGAGCTTCTCTGGAAACGGAAAATGTAAACTCCCTCCCTCTAAATTAATATGACTTGGAAATTAAGGAGCTGCCTGGCAAAGATATAGGATTTAGAATAGCAGTTTTTCACTGGGAAAATGAAAATAAAAGTATAGTAATATAAAGACCAATAAACTGGCAAGGTCAGAATGCAACCTGTAACCCTGTTGCTCAGGGTGTTGGTTATAGTCTGAATAATGGTACCTGTAGTTTTCTTGGAGAGACAGATGTGGTTTTGTCGGAGCAATGATTTTGGAGAAGGGTGTAGTTACTTTTTTAACATCTAGTGGTGATGATGATAGGCCTGGTCTTCTTGTGGGAATTAAGTGGAAAAAGCTGCTCTGATGTTTCAAATTTCAGAATGAAATACTTGGCTTTCTCCTTGCCTGCGGCATCTCCCATAAGGTATAACTCCTTGTGGGGAGGAGTTGTGAGGGATGGGTCATAGAAGAGATAAGGAGCCCTGCTCCACCTGGTTTCAGCGGATGCTGATAGAATGTATACTTCTGCTTGCATCTTGCATTGCAACTTAAGACATGATCTACTCCTTATTCTATTACCATCTGCATCATAACTTAATTAACATTAATTAATTATATAATTAACTTTCTTTAAACTCTTCTATATATTTTCATCCACAGTGAAACTTTACACACAGTTCCCCTTTAAGATTAGGTTTTTCTGTGGTACTCAATGGGTTTCTTTATCTTTCTGCATTACCTACTAAGTGTAACTAGGTTTTTGAGCAAAAACAATTGTATGGGTGGGTTTTTCTTTGCTTGAGGTGGGCCTAATCTAAACAGTCTTAAAATGCCTTTTTTGTGTACTGCAGGGACTTTATGCCCATCCACTGTGTGCAAGGCTTCAGACTGGGCAGGACTTGCTTGAGTGATGGACTCTCAGGTGTTGACTATTTAGGTGGCTTTTATTAAGTTCGTTTCTCAATTTTTGGATGTTTCCCTGCCAAGTGCATTTAGGGTAATTTGAAGTAGTCTGTTGTACAGTTCAACTTTGCTGGCAGGTGGTGTGTGATAAGGGATATGTTCTATTCATTCAATATCCTGGTTTTTGGCTGAGGTGTTTCTAAGGCTGTTCTTGAAATGGGTCCTGTTGTCTGACAATTCTCTCGGGGTGCTGTGTCTTTATAGGACTTGTTTTTTTTGGCTTCAGACGGTGTTTTGAGTAGTAGTGTGAGGTACAGGGTAGGTTTCTAATGATCTAGTGGTGGCTTCTACACTTGTGATCACGTAGCACTTGCCTTGAGGGGTTTGAGGCAGTGTGATGTAGTTCATTTGCTCGGCTTCTTTATACTTATATTTGGAATACTGCCCCCATATTAGAGAGGCTTTATCTGTTCGGCTTGATTGATTTTAGCACATGTTATACAGTTATGGATAACTTGAGAAGTGCAATTTATACATAAAACTGCTTTTCAGTTTTGTGCCTACTTATAGGTGGCATTTTTGCCTTGATGGCTTGAGGAAGTGTGGGCCTATTGAGTTAGGAACAACTCTCTCTTATGTTGCTAATTAAAATTTATTTGTGACATCTCTATTTTTGTAGCTTGATTGAGTTGCTCCTTGTTTTAGTGTTCTTTATTAGCCTGACTTTTGGGGACGTGGCCGTCTACATGATGAACTTTTACAGAGAGTTTGTGTGAGTGGCAATGTTTTTGCACTCATCAGCAGCCTCAATTGGTTTTCCTTTATGTTGCTAGCTGGCCTTTTTTACCTTTCTAGCTAACTCCACAGAGCATTGGTTACTATATATGATTCAGTACAAAGGTAGAGGTTTGGCCAGTTCTGTCTGGTCTGGGTGAAGGTTTGTTGCTGTTCATGGCCACAGCTGGAATTGTTCTTCTTAGGGTGACCAGGTAGAGAGGGCTCACAATGTGGCTGCACTCAGGAATGCATTCTCTAAAAACCTATGGCCCCTAGGAAAGCTTGTGTGTCCTCCCTGCTGGATGGTGGAGACACTGTGATGATCTCATTGATCATTTCAGTGGGGATCTGGCTCTGTCCATCTTTCCACTCTACTCCCAGGGATCTCTCAGGCAGCTCCCTTGACTTTGCTCTTCTCGATGGCAAAACCTCCTTCCAGCAGAATCTCGATGATCCTCTCTCCTTTCTCCATTGTGTTCCTCCACACAATGATGTTATTGATGTATTGCAGATGTTTTGGAGCTTTACCCTTTTCCAGTGCAGCCTGGATCAGCCCGTGGCAGATGGTGGGGCTGTGCTTCCACCCCTGGGGCAGTCGGTTCCAGGTGTACTGCACGTCCCTCCAGGTGAAAGCAAACTGAGGGCTGCACTCTGCTGCCAAAGGAATGGAGAAAAATGCATTGGCAATGTCAGTGGTGCCACTTTGCTGCCTTGGGCTCCAGCTCCTCCTGGAGATCCAGCGTGTCCAGCACGGCAGCGCTCAGCACTGGAGAATCAACGACTGGGAGAGAGAGGCGGTCTACTGACTGCTGATCAGAATCCAAATTTACTCTCAGCTACATGTGCTTATATACCATTTTTAGGGAAGCTGGTAATTTTTTACCACATTGGTTGGGTTAAACATCACACAGGCAAGCTTACACATTTTGCAACATTTCTATTTGATTCATTCTTCTTTCCTGTCACCAGTCTTGATGCAATGTTCATGGAGTCTTCAAAGCTCTTTTTGCTCTTGCCAAGGCATTTTGATAATCAAGCTGCTTATGCTAATTAAATCCACAGGACCCTGTCTTAGCTCCCACAGTGGAGTCACTTCATTCAAGGCACAATAGCCTACAGTCAATTTCTATTGTCTGTCAGACTTGCCCACAGGCAAACTGGGGCTGTTGAACGGTGAGTGGGTTTTACTGAGCACCCTTTCACTTTCTAGCCAGAATTTTATGGGTGAGGATAATGGCATCTTGATTCATCTGATACTGCTGGCTCTGTGCTGTTGAGGTGGCAGTTGGTACTTGTTGCACTTTCACCTTCAGGAACCTCCTGTAGATGGGTTTTCTGATAGTCCAAGCAAGGTGTTTAATTTCTCAATGCCCTCTGTCTCTACAGCAGCTGTTCCAAAAGGCCACCTGAGTCCCTTTGGCGCTTTGTAATAGCCATTCCAGAGGAAGAGTATGCCCAGAATTCATGGAGCCTCTGGGCCAGTCACACTGGGATGTTTCTGCCACCCCTTCCCAGTCAGGCTCATTTCAGCCTCCAGCAGAGTCAATTCCTGTGATCCCCCGTCACCCCAGCAATGGAAACAGGTTCTGCCCCCACATGTCCCAGTGGCATTAGGGTACACTATGCACCAGGATCAACTAAAGGCTCTGATGTGCCAGGCCATTGGATCTACTCCATCCAAAAGACCTGGCTGTCCTGTGCCTCTCCCTGGCTAGAGGCAGGGCCCCTCTAACCCTGGTTATCATTTCCTTTCTTGGCATACATACTAGAGGTTATTTTAAGAGGATCCCACAGGTCATCTTCCTTTCTGCAATATCTGCCAGCTTGGTCATGGCAGGTTGAGGCTGCCTTCAGTTGAGTGGAACTCCCTCTCTTAGTACTTCCCTCCCTGAGTTGATGCACCCGTGCTGCCAGCACAGAAGTGGGTTTCTCATTTTGCCTTTTCATCATTTCCCCATGGTTGTGCAAAAAGAACCCCAGGTCAGCTCCTGAGGTGTACCCTCTCTCCCTAGCTGGGGGATATTGGGCTCTGACTTTGAGGCCTGTGACTGGCACTGATGCTGCACTGATCTTCCTCACCTCTTCCCTTATCTCCCTCATCTCTTCCTTAAACTCCTCTTTGGGCTCTTTAACCACAGCAGAGACATGAGCCTGCCTCGGGCCATTGATCACACTCTCATAATTTCTGAGCTTGTTGCTGACAGAACCCACTGTCTCTGGGTTGTTATCAGCATTAATTGTCACAGTCTTCTTGGTCTGCTTCTCTGGCACCCATTATTTTGTGGAGGGGATTGCAGGAATAAAAGAAAAGGAGCCCATCAACTACTGAAGAGAAACAGTCACTGACAGGAACCAGTGGGTGAAGAAATGTGAGGGGGGAAAAGGCTGAAAACATGAGGTGCCAAGTGTGAGAAATGTGAGTGGAAGTAGGAGAGAAGTGCGAGGGAAGAAGAGGGTAGGAAACCTGAATGGGAAAGGTTGAGAAATGTAGGGGAGAAAATGGAGGGAAGTGTGAGGGGAATAGAACGACAAACTTTACTGACAGAGAGAGAAACAGGCAGAAAATGTGAAGGGAATATTGTGAGAATCCTGAGGGGGATAGAAGAAGAAACCTGAGGGTAGAAAAAGGCAGAAAACCTGAGTGAAAAAAGGACACAAAATGGGGGAAAGAAACTATAAGGAACATGAGACTAAAGAATTTTAGATGTGACAGGAAAAGTGTGAGAAATGTGAGAAGAAAAGGCTGGGAAACATCAGGGGAAAAGTGACAAACATGAGGAGAAAACTTTGAGAAACATGACTGAGTAAAGGAGACAAACACGAGGGCACGAAGTAGAAAGGATATGAGATAGAAAAATTGCAAGAAACATGAGGGAGGAGAAAGAACAGGAAACTAGTGGGACAGTGCGGAAATGTGAGACGAAAAGTGTTTGTAAAAAGTGAGCTGAAAAAAGTGGCAGAAATGAGTAAAATTTGGGAGGAAACATGGCAGGAAAACTGGGAGAATTGCAATTGGGAATAGGAGGAAATGTGAGAGGGAAAAAGAAAGGAAATGTGAAGAGAGAAAAGGACAGGAGAGAAGGCAGTATTGGCATAACAGCTGTCATAATTCCTAACACATTCCCTAATACATTTGTCTATTTGGACAAGCCCAGGGCTTCTCTGTATGTGCATCTCTCCGTCTGCCTTTATTCCTATTTGGAAGCAGCCAATCAGGCAGGATTTGCCTGGCTGCAGGAGCTGCTCCAAGCTGGAACGTGACTGGCGGTGCTGATTTCCAGAGGCTTCTGTGTCCCAGGGGGAGGCAGGGCAGGATGGGCTGAAAGGTGCTGGCGCTGCTGCTGCTCTGTGCCAGAGAGCCCCGGCTGGGCAGGGCACGGCGCCCACTGCGCTGGGGCTCTGTCTGCTGCCACAGCTGGGCACACCTGGGAACAGGGTATGGCAACCTGGGGAAACCATGGGGTTTGTGGGGCTGCATTGCTCTGCACACACCCAGGGCACCTGCAGCACAGAGAGCTTTGGGCCCCAGAAAGATAAACCAGAGGGGAACTGATGGAAAAGATTTAATTTTCGCCTTTCAATAGAAGTGACTACAGTGAAAGTTATCCAGCAGGTAACTGCCAGCTCAGGGTGAGAAAGGAGGCATTACTTTATTTCATTTCTGGGTGCATTGGGAACCACTTTTCTAAGACGTGCTCACTCAGAAATATCACCTACTCGTTCGTAACCAGGCAACTAAGACACCCTCATTACTTTGCTGAAACTCACAGGCTCAGCATTCCCCCAAATTTTTTTTATATATTTTAATCACTTCTCAGAAGTTATTGACAGGAGATTAGGAGTCTCTTGAGTGTCTCTGGTGGTCATTTGGGGAACATCCTACCCCTCAAATTCTCCTCTGATGGTCAAGAGCCTCCTCAAACCATTTTCTTCTCCTTGAATGCAGTCCAGTAACCTTCTTAGGAGGACCATGGTCTTTATTCTCAAAGCTAACATAGCCACTTGCACACATTCATTATTGCACTGAAGAAATAGAGGGCTCAGCACTGTCTGTTAAAGCCAAAGGAATTCATGATTTGTTACAGTTAAACATTTTCTTAACACCTTCCTTCTCTGGGAATTACCCACAAGCATTTTGTCAATGCACCTTGAAAATTATTTTGCAGACTGAAACCACTTTGGGTTTTTCCCTCAGAAATTAAAAAACGTGTACTGAAACTCTTCTGCTCCCTTCCAAATCAGTTCACTACTCAAGCAAAAGCCTCAGGCTCATCCTCAATTTCCTCTGTGAGATACGAGGTAATATTGTGCTGCAGCCGAAAGGTTATTAGAAAAAGGATGGAAATTGTTGCTTCTAGGTGTTATTTATGATTTGGATTTGTTCTAGTCAGTTTGTAGGGTGTTACTGTGACCTGAGAGTGGGGCAAGGATGAACATCAGACTAAAAATAAAGTAGGATAAGAGGGGAGGGGACAGACATAAAACTAGGCAGTCAGGAGATAACACAGGTTCTCTAGTTTTGTCATGATCCACTGAACCCGAGCGGGAGTTGTGATGGTTCGTTTGACCCCAGGGTGAAAAAGACAAAAGGGAAGAGACTCAGGTTTGTTTAGCAGAAAGCAGCAATGCCGTTTATTGCATGTTAACAATAAAGCTTTGTGCCTGTGTGAGACAGAGAGAGGGAGAGAGAGAGAGAGATGAAGTAAAAAGGGTAGAAAGAGAGAGAGATGAGATATATTTATCAACAGACGGGACGCATCCTTGTGATCGTCCGATGAGATCAGACGTGTCTTCAATCCGTTGGGGAGAAAGAGATCTCGGACTCTTCTTTAAGACAGTCACTTTTTATAGTCCTTTTCCAAAGTGAGTGGCCTCCGCCCAAATGGTGGGAAGATTTATGGACTATTGTGTGTGGAGATCATAGCCCCATGACGCAGGAGCAGGGACAGGGTGCGATAACCAGCACCCTGCAGCGTCCCATGACAAGCACCAGGCACAGCTACAAACAGCCCTTGGCCCACAAGCATCCACCTCGGCCAGGGCAGAGCTCTGGTTCAGGGCAAGTGGTGCAATTTCAGGGCCCAGTGTCTGATGATGGTCCTGAGGCAGATCAGAGAAACTCAGACTGACTTACACCATGGAATAAGAAACCACAGCTATGAAGGAAAGAGCTTCATGTGCAGCTATGAGTTTTTTGAAACTGTGTGGTTTTGTAAGGCTGCCAAGTAATGGAAACAATAGGCTGATTCTGTAACTGGGGGGAAATTCTGATTTGGGGATGTGAGTGCTTGAGAGCTGTAACTGCTTGGGGCTGCAACATTATATGAGGCTGAGCTGGGAGAACAATCAATGACTTCAATAACTTCAATAACAAACTCTGATTTCAACTCCAACTTCAACTATGTTTTTTTTTCTTGCTCGGGCTTTGGCTTCCAGCTTGGATTACCCTGGAACTGAGCAGTAACTGCAGTGCCAGGAGGGGTCCCGTTGGTGGCTCAGGAGCAGCTCCGTTGTCCATCAGCAATGTGCCCGCTCCTCCTGCACGCTGCCGCTCCTTCCCTTGCAGTGCCAGCAGGAGCTGCTCCCTGCCGCCGGCAGCTCCTCTGCCTGCAGTCCCTCCCAGGGCTGCCAGGACAAGCTCCCTCTTGCCTTGAGCCCAGTGCCTGCCTGCACCTTGGACTGGCTTTGCCAGGTCTCTTTTATCAAATGTTTGACTCCCAGACTTCAGCCCCAGCCCGTTGGTTATTTCCATCACCAGGTAGATTTACGTGATGGACTGGTTTGATTTTGCCTAAGAGGTGAATCATTAACATTGTGGTGCTTTCTTGCACCCAGTGTCCTCTTAGACCAAGAACTGTTCCTACAGCTTAGTTCGTGGCTATTCCTACACCATTTTATTCCACACTAAAGAAAATCTATCATTTTCCTTACTAAGTTGAGGCTGCATCTTAGTGCAAATGTGTGAAAAGAGAATAAATGTCATAATCCCATTACATTTTTCCCCTCCCCAGCCAGGGTGCTGCCTCAGGGGGTTCTAGACATGGACCACAACTCACAGACAAATAACCTCAGACAGGTTCTATTACCCACAGATTGACAGACCTGTGAGGAATTGGGTGCCACAGCCTGTCATACACTCACCAGTGCTTAATGATCACTGAAGATATTGGGAAAACATTGATGTGGTCACTCATCATGGAAATGAGAAGTGTCCCAAAGCCAATTGCAGTTTCAAAGGGAAATTTATTACAGACTGTTACAACTGCAATGCTTTTATACGATGACCAATTTCAAGTCAATGATGGGTACAGAATGGTACACCTCTGCTGACTCTACAGATAAAGATTGAAATATCCATTTGCTTTGCAGGGAGTTCTTAGGAAATGTGTGGCTCTGCTGCCATCCCAAATCTGCGCTTTCCTTGCCCAGCCTGAGTGCACACAGGGCATGTGCTGGGCATGGCTGGAGATTTTCATGGCCAAAATCCCCCAGCATCATCACCTTTACATCTGCTCATTGCTTTGGATAGCACAAATCACACAACACCCATCTCAGCTGGCAAATGCCATTTCTTGCAGATTGTTACAGCCGCACTGCTGATCAACACATACACAAGAACCGATTTCAGTTGAAAAATGTAATTTATTAAAAATTGCTACACCCACACTGACAATACAGAACACTATACAGATCTCAGTGAATGTTAAAAAAAGATATTTATTACATTACTAAACCAATGCTATGAAAAATATACAAATGTCAACTTCAGTTAACAAAAACTGAATTTATTGCCAAACTCTAAAACAACTCACTATATACATAAAGATCATTTAAGTGCTTAACAACTTAGTTTATTACATACAACTGTACAGCCCATATAAAAACATGAACCTATGCACTCCCACTCTAGATAGCCCTACACTAAGAACTCAACAGATAATTTTATACAACTATACTACTCCATACATGTTTAAATAGAATTAAATACATGTGTATGCACATATATATAAATATATATAAAACTGTAACAATCTACTGGTCTACATATAGATTAAATATTACATATTATATACTATATGTAAATAGATATATAAACCAAACTCATCAATAATACAAATAGCACTGTACAATTATAAATATCCATGCAACTACATCAATACAAACATACAGCCATACATCTCCACATATATGTAAATAAATATACATATGAATAGATCAATATACAAAGAAAAACAAAAATAGAACATATATACCTATGAAAATACCAATACACCATTTAAAATTCATATACCGGTAACTGCATAAATACAAATAGATTATCTACACAAATGAAAACCCAGGATCTAGAGCTAAAGGCAGATATAACAACATACACATGTATTTATCATACGTTACACAAGTAGCATTTTTGGATACATATACACATATATGTAATTACACATATATGTATATATACACGGACATACATTGTACATCCATTAATATAACAGACATGGAAATATTCCTGTACAAATAGTAACCCACATAAGAAAATATCCATATAACTATCCCTCTCTATGTGTAAGTCCATGTATTTTTAAAGAGAACTCAAAATAGAAAATCAGATTCCAGCATTCCCATCTTCAAATCCTCTCCCTCGGTCTCTTCGTCCCGTGCAGAGCAGCTCTCCTGGACAGAGACAGCAGTTGGGACATCTGGGAAGCAAAGAGAATACTGAGTCAGGAGCAGGGCCTTTCCCTTGGCAGCACCTGCACTTCCATCAGGGAAGAGAAAATCTCAGAGACCCTCCAGGATTGCTGGAAAGCAGCAGCAGGCCGAGGGGCCAGGGTGTGGCGAGCGCAGCGCGGCGGGACTGTCCCGCAGCCCCGGCACAGCCGGCACAGCTCCCGGGCCCTGCCGGCACAGCTGCCTTGCCCCAGGACAGCCCCTGTGCCGGCCGGGGCAGCTGCGCTGAGCAGCCCCAGCACGGGCAGGGCCGCTCCTGCCCCTGTGCCGGCCCCTGCCCACGGCCACAGCCCACGGCACCCTCACCCCACCCTGCCCCACCGGCCCTGGGGCCTCACCAGCCTCTGTGCCAGCAGCAGCTCCCTGCTCACTGCTCTTGCTCGGGGCCTTTGGCTTCTCCCTGCTGGCTCCTGTCACTCCTCCTGCTGGCTTCAATGTCTTCACTACAGCTGTGGCAAAAACGGAGCCTCAGGAATTGGTTCCATGCCTGGCAGAGCTGCAGTCCTGGACCCCTCTGTGCTCCCTGCTGGTCCCTCCATCCCCTCAGCCCCGCCAGGCTCTCGGCAAACCCCGAGTCCCCTTCAGTTTCTTCAGACCCCACAGTCCTCTCACCCCCCTCAGTCCCTTCTGACCCATCCCATCCCCTCAGACCTGTCACCCCCTCAGCCTGTGCCACTTCCCTGTCACCTCAGTGCCACCACTGCCCTCTGCTGCCCCACACCCTCAGCCCCAGCAGCACCTCAAGGTCACCGTCCCTTCAGTGTCAGCGCCTCCTCAGCCCCTCAGTCTCACCGTCCCTCAGCAGCTCCTCAGGGGACACTGCCTGGGGCCACCGGCAGCTGCCACCGCTCCAGGGACACCCGGGGCTGGAACTGCTGCTCCGCCCGGCCCGGCCCCAGCTCGGACCAGCACAGGAAGAGGGGACAGAGGGGCACAGGGGACAAACAAGAGATGGAAAAGGATCAGAGAGGGGAAACAACTTAAAATGCACCCTAGCCCTACACAGCTCAATCTGTGGATCTAAATTCTGTTTACCTTTAACTAAAGAAATATGTATAAATATAAATATAAATATAAATATAAATATAAATATAAATATAAATATAAATATAAATATAAATATTTAATTAATAGTTATTAAAATGCATTACTAGTAATAAAAATAATAACATATATATATATTGTTGCCTGAGGGTTTCAGGCAAGTGCGACCTGGTTTAGAGGGAGACCACGACAGACTCGCACTACCGTCGGACAATCACACGTGACACCAATATGATGAACGGTGAAATGCGTTTATTTTCCGTGAGCACCCGCTTAAATACCCACGGTGTGCCCACGTCACTCCCTTAGGGGTTGGTAACTTGGAACGTCATGGAGAAGGAGGGGCCCTAACTCCTCGTAACAGCGCGAGATCTTCCGGACGGCTGTTCTGGCTAACCACAGGAATGTTAATTGTAAATCTAATCATTTCCTTCTAAAATGAACCTGAGGCAAATTTCTGGTAACTGCTACTAGGAGGCATGGGAGGTGGGAGTATAAAGGAGCTGAAACTTGGGGCATTTGAAACAGGATCTAGTGGTTTGGGCAGAAAGGAGACTTTCCATTGCAATTTCTAGACCTTTTGGAGGATAATTGAAACGGGGATTTAGTTTCAGAATACTCCTTGTCTTTATTTTAAATGTGTTTCATGGAGTCACACAATCATTTAGGTTGGAAAAGACTTTTAAGGTCAGGATATTTTGCAGCTTATAATGGAACAGATCATGGGATCAGATTATGAAGCTGATGCATTTCTCTCAGAAATAGTTTTAATTAAACAGTTGGAATTTTGGATCAAAAATCTATTTGGAAAACGGAAGGAAATGCAGTTTTGGCTTCCTGGGTTTGGTGAGGGGATGTATGGGCAGCAATAGCTCTTGTGTCAGCCAGTGCTCATTTGGTCAGAACTCACCTCCTCTGACACCTAGTTAAAAACCTAACACACAGAAAGCTCACAAACCCAACAGCTCATACCTGGTTTGAAGTTTTCAGCTCCTCTCTTTTTAAATATAACCTCTAAATTTAAATATCTTCAAATGTAATGTCCAGTGTAATACAATATGAGCAGTAACCTTGCATGAGTGCAAGACTCCCAAAAGAAATCAGGGAAATGCTGAAGTTAGCAACAAAACTGAAAAATAAAAAAAAAATCAAGCAATGTTTTTACTACAAATTATTTTGCTACTAATAATTTAGGGACTTATTTGCTGTTTTCTAAAATAAATGAGAAATTATGCAATTAAGGGCTTTGCAAAACAAAAGTTCTGCCAAAGCATAAACAGTTGTGTATTTGTATCCCTGTGTGCCTTCAAAACCAGGAAGTCAGGATTATCCTTCCTGTTGAAAGTGGAGCATAAAACTTACCCTGAACTCCTAGTGAGTATCTGAAGCTCTGTGTGTGTTGAAGGTGGATGTAAGAGGTGCTGATGATCGTGGAGAGGAATAAAGATGTTCTAAATTGGGTTAGAAATGACTCCTTCCCATCCCCTTTCAGTGTTTGATACAAAAAATGAATCTGGTGGAAGATCTCCGCTCATTCTGCCCCAGCAAACCACAAAAAGAGAAGCTGTTTTTAACTAGATGACATATTTAGTAGTTGCCTTGCCAAAAAATCTTTTTTTCTTTCAAACTGGAAATACTTTTTGTTCTGAAATAATGATCTTTTTATCTCCATTGCTTTTTTTTTTTTTTTTCCTCTCTGAAGCTGGTCCCTTCTTTGTGGAAGTTTATTTTTGTAAGGCTTTTCCAGATTTAGAAACTGCATTTGATGACTCATAGTATTTTTTTTCCTTTGCTTTCTGCCAGGTAGGAGCAGCTGTGTACTTGGTAATTACCTTACTCTGCCTTTGCTTAACCACTGTGCTCTCACTGTGTTCTGGCTGAGGGGGGAAAACACTGCATTTTTCTCCTGTTTGTTTTTTGTGTTCAGTCTACAAAAGCCAGTTTTACCAAGCCCTTGAAACAGCCAGAATATTTAAATAGAGCATCGAAGTAAAAGGAGAACTGTAGAATTGCTGTAAATAATTCTTTTTCCCCCCTCTCTGTGTTCCCTTTCTCTGAACATGGTCATTCTGGACAGAATTGTAACAGCACAGAGGCAACAAAAAGCAGATGGTTACTATAGTTTCAGTGAATGGAGCCAGTTTTACTTGGCTGAAGGTATTTTCTAATTTCTGTCCTCTTGCCTGACATTGATGAAAGGCCTTTTTGAACGCATTGAAGTCCTGGCTGTTTTTGTATAACATTTGATCTCTTTTACCTATAAAAGCACAAGGATCATCTCTGATGTTTTTAAATACATCCTTATGCCCAGGGCTTTATTGCCACTGTGGTTGATTCACATCTGTGGAGGAGCACAGCCCCTCTCCTTATGCTATGTCCAGAGAAGCTGTGGCTGTCCCATCCCTGGAAGTGTCCCAGGCCAGGTTGGACAGAACTTGGAGCATCCTGGGGTAGTGGAAGGTGTCCCTGCCCATGGCAGGGGGTGGCAGTGGGTGGGCTTTAAGGTCCCCCCAACCCAGTCCATGATTCTGTAATTCAGTGACAAACCACACCTGTAACCGTGGACAGAGTTGGATTCACTTGAACTTTAGCAAAGAAAGCAGCAGCCACAGCTTCCTTGTGCCCAGCTGGGGCTGTGCTATGGGAAATTAATTGGGATTGCAGAGGAAGTGATTAGATGATATTTTCAGGAAGCTGCAGTATGTCTGTGGTCATCTAGTGAACGATGGTCAGGATGAACCTGTGTTATGATCAAATAGACACCTGAAGATGTGAAAGGGGTTTAGTTTGCTGTTGTTTCATTAAATGAGCATCTGTTGCAGCTTTGTTATTTTAAAGCTGATTTTACCATGTTTAAATCTGAATTTTCTTTGCAAGTTGTATGAAGCATACCTATCTCCTTCTCCATATGTGGCTTCTTCTGTTGTGAGGTTGTAATGTCTTCTGTGTGAAACTCGCTGTGTCCTCCCCTAATACATTGTCAGGTCTGTGACACCTGATTTGGGAGCTGTGAGTAGCTATGATCCCAGCTGAAACTCCTGTCACTTGAGGGGTTCAGGAGGAAGATTACTCAGGAACAGCCTCCCCTCCACCAGGATAAAGGACCTGCACAAACATCTGCCAAGGAGAATTGCTAGAGATGGCCTTTGCATTATCTATAACATTTTCTTTTGCTTAGTGTTTAATATTGAAGCCTGAAGTGGGTAGAAGAGTTTTTGCAGAGCATAAGGGCTGGCAGCAGCATCCCCAGGTGGGTCTGTGCATTGTGCCATTGCCAGATGCACATGGATGTGCTTTATTCCTGTTCCTGGCATTGTAGAGCAGAGTTTGACAGAAATGAGCTATTTTAGTGTGGGCACACAAGTGCAGGTAGCAGTGTTCAGGCAGAGGGCTAAAAATTGCAGCATGAATCTTTGATTTAAATTCCATGCAAGTTTCATAAAACTTGCATGACTTTCTGAGAGCAAAATTGCAAACACTCGAAAAACAAAGTCCAAGAGAAGCTTTGTGGTTTAGGTTTGTTAAATTCTTCTTTCCCTACCCCCTGTGCCTTGTTCTGAATCTCTCGTCAGGAGTTTGGCATCAGGGGAGACAAAGGTGACATTTTACAAGGTCTCTGACTGTAGGAGATGTGGCCAGTGGGGCTTTGGGGTTTGTTGTGTTTGTTTTCTTTTTTCTTTTCCCAACCCTTATCTGCCGGCTGCTTGATGGCAGGAATTTACTGCAGAGCTCTGACCTCTGCCCTGCTGGCCCAGGCACAACCTGGAGTAACACTTTAAACCCTGAGTAGCTCTGTAGTAGTTGGCAGACTCTCGTGGAAAATAATTTTTGTGCAGAAGCCATACCCAAAAGTATTTTTCAACTTAAAAAAAACCCCATTCTTCATAAATTCAGGTGTTTTAATCAGAATTGATGCTTACTGTGGCATCATTGCAGTGGTTCCTCTCTGGAATTGCTGAGGTTTTTGGCTCATGACTTGAGTTTGTAAGCTGTGGAGAAGCAGAAACCTTTTGGCTGATATTTTTAAATTACTTTAGTACATGTGGAGTGTTTTTATGAATCCACACAAATATATATATTTAATATATAGGAAAAGCAGCATTTGGTTTGAGTCCTAAGCATTGTGCTTCAAATCCAATTAGCAACTCAACATCTTCATAAAAATACCCAGGACTGTTCATAGTTAATGAGTGATTAATTTTATTAAGGTGCTCACTTGGGGTGTGCACAGGCATGTGAATCCAGAACATTCTTGGAGTTTGCTAACTGTACACTACTCATAGTGTATTAAAAATAAGATATTTTAGTATTCCTCTGTACTGTGCATTGTGACTTTGGCATTTCTCAGGTGTTCATTTTGGCAGTAGTGCTGGTTTTTTATCATTTTTTCAGTATTTGAATTGGCATGTAGAACTGAGAGGAGTAAACAATCCCAACTATTTTAAACTACAGTTATGGTTTGTTTTTTAAGATTGGATGAAAATCAGCTTAAACCTCCTTTGTGCCAACACTGGAATAGCAAGTAAGGAAAGAATTACCATTTAAAAAACAGTGACTGTGAAGAATCTGCAAGTGAATTGTTTTGATTAATTGGTACCACCTTGAGCTGATGGGATTTTATATTAAAATTTATTCCTTATTTTAGGGAACAGATTTTTCCTTAATAGGTGTTACTGTGACTGTAATAGTGCTTTTGCTTCAGAAAATTGTCAGTTTTGTTGTCTTTCATGCTCTCTGTAAAATGCCAGCATAATTTGGCATTAATCCACCTGGATTTTTTCTTATTCTTGCTCTGTAAGGAAAGACAGAGCAACTGAAATGGTTACAAACATAGGAGAGATGATGGGAGCTGGAGCAGGACAGGCAGAGCCTGGGAGGTGATGGCTCCTCAGGGAGTTCACTGGTGATAAAAGGTTTGGAGGAGTGGCTGATCCCCTGAGGGCTGTGCAGCTCTTCAGAGGGCCTAGATAGGTGGGAGAGAGATGGGCAGAGAGGAACCTTTGGAAATCCCACAAAGGCAAATGCAGATCCTGCACCTGAGGAGGAACAAGACCAGCACCAGCAGAGGCTGGGGTGGCCTGTGGGAATCAGCTCTGTGGAGAAGGGCTGGGGTGTATATGAGTACATGGGGTGGAATTTCAGAAATTAGGTGTCCTGTCTGAGACTGAAGGCTTTGCAGAGCTGCAAAGACCAGAACAGTTGCAGCTATAAAAGCCAAAAGAGAACAGGTTTTTTTGGTATAGAGAATGAGTGTCAAAATCAAAGGCAGGATAGGAAATAATGTGAATTATTATTAGGGAACAGAGATAACCCTGGTGCTTTGTAGGTATAAACCTACTCAGAATTCAGTTGTTGTCTTGAATTTTCCACCCACACCTTCCCCTATCTCAAAATTTGGCTTTAATAAATGCCATTTATAGATGCTCTGGCTGGAAGCCAGGGGGACACTTCTGAGAGAAACTGGTGCCAGGACAGGAAAATCCTGCCAAGTGTTGCTATTTCCAGTTAAAAGGTTGGTTAGACTCAAATACTGAGGAGGTTTTGTGCAATCTGTGGGGAGGGAAATGCATGATTCAACAGTGTTTCCAGTTAAGAAAGTTATTAACTATTCCTGGTCTTGTCCCTTCATCTTCAGGGAGCAGGTGTTCAAATCCAACCAGGCAAAACTTGAGCAGCTTATCTAAACCAGGTGGCATGAAAGGAACTTTGGTGTGAAGAAGAAAATAAGTTTTGTCTCTAGGCAAACAGATTGGTGCAGAGTTTGTATGTGGCTCTGCACTCCTGTGGACCCCAAGAGCAGCCAGGTGCTGATAACTATCAAAGAGAGCTGGGGCTGGCTCAGCCAGCCTGTTCCTAACCCAAGATACAGCCTTTAGCCCGGATGGGAACCTGAGGTGGGACTTTGGAATCACAGAGCTTGATCATTCCATGTGGTGCAGTAATCCTGAGGTGTTTAGAATTCATGCTTTTACTGCTGAGCTTGATTCCTGGCAGGCTGGGCTGGGTGGAACAGGGGATGCTGAGGGGACCATGACTCCAGTGCTGTTCAGCAATTCCTGTTCAACCCTGCCAGCCTGGCCTGGAGCTGCACACCCCAGTTCTCACATGCTGAAATGAATCAAAGTTGTTTAGTCTGCTTGAGTAACCAGCATTCCTGGGGTCAAATAAAAATTATCTGTGAAGCAGATGGAGGGAGCAGTTCAGCTCTAATTGCCCAGCTTGCTTTAAGTTTCCACAGCTCACTTTTTATGTGCACTATCAGCTTTTGAAAAAATAAATAATTAGATAATAACTAGATTAATAAAAATATTATTAAGAAAAAAATTATTAAAAGTTTATTAAGGATCTGTTGGAGCTTCAGTTGTTTTCCTACTTCGTCCTGCAGAGGATGTATCCTGGATGAAGTTCTGGAGGCTGGCAGTGAAATGTCAGATCTTTCTCCACTTGGGTCTGACCTCTTCAGAGCTTGGCCTTGAAGGGCGAATACTTTCTTCATCATCCTCCAAGTCTTCTTTTTTCCTTCTTCTTTTCTTCTTGCTTAATTGCTACTACTACTATTTCTTCTTACTCTTATTCTTATTCTTCTTATTCCTATTTTAATTTTTATTCTTATTTCTTCTATTTCTTCTTTATAATATTCTTACTCTTCTAATTCTATTCTTCTAATTCATCTTATTAACTTGTTATGCTTGCTGTCATTCTTATCCTATTTTCTATTCTTATATTAATAATTATTTTTTCACTTAACACTACTACTATTTGTTCTTATCATCTTCTTCTTCCTATTCCTATTCTCTTAGTTGTTATTCTCTATTCCCATTTTCCATATTTTTTTAACTGCTGCTATTTCTTAGGCTCCAGTTGCATTGTGGTTTGCAGGTGTGTCTCCGTGGGCCCAGCTGCCGTGTGCAGGTGGGTGTGGCGCTGGCACAGACTCTCGTGGTGTGGCTGTGAGCTGCGGCAGGAGCAGCACAGCAGTGTCCCCAGGGCCCGCAGCGCCCGTCTGAAGGGGCCAGGCCGTGTGCTGGGGGCAGCCAGCTGCTGCTGGGGGGCCTGGGCAGCTGAAGGGACAGAGCCAGGGAGGGACTCTGGCTCCTGCTCCTCAAGCAAGGTCTCCTGGGGCCAGGCTCACACAGCTCGTCTTCTGCAAGGGGTGCCAGGCCTCGGGCACTGCCGCCTTCTTCCTGCTGCTCCAGGATGCGGAGTTCATCCTCAAGGATGTTGAATTCGTCCCAGTCATTGATGCTGGGTTCGTCCCAGTCATTGATGCTGAGTTCATCCAGGTCATCCTCCTCCTGCGACACAGGAGTAGCCCCGAAGCTGGAGATGAAGCTGGTGATGCTCAGCTTTGAGTCACAGGTGACATATGTGAAGTCATTGCTGCTGTTGTCACTGTTGACTTCCTCCATGGAAACATACAGCTCCTCACTGCTGGAGCCCCAGACGCTGGTCTCTCCATCAGACAGCTCTGGTATATCACCTTGGCACTCTTGGAATAGCTCCATCTCAGTGTAGTGTTCCCCCATGTACTGGGGCAGCTCTGGGTCATGGAACTCCTTTTCCGCTCGGGGCAGCTCTCCCGGTTCCGTATCTCTGTGCTGCACCCGCAGGGCCACCATGAGCAGGGACACGCTCCCGGCTCCGCATGGGGATGCTTCCTTGCCTGCTGCTGCTTGTACCACTTGGTGCGATTCACGTCCTGTAGACTCTTCCTGTGGGTGAAGCTCTTGGGCCTGAACTTGTGTCCACAGGGAAGGCTTGACATCCATGTCAGGTTTCTTTCTTCTGTGATGAGACAGGGCCCCTTCTCCTCAGTGTCTGGCTGGGCCCAGACTGAGGCACCCACTGCTCTCACCATGGGCCCACCGTGGGCCTGGGCTCGGCCCCAGCTGGGCAGGGGGCTGGCTGGCGAGGAGGAGCTGGGCTTGGCTTTGCCGTCCTCCATCGTTGAAGGCCTCTAGCGCCAACAGGTCCCGGGAGCTGCTTCCTTCTGTAAGAACGGCTCTCACGGGACTGGGCACCCCAGGCCTCTGCACCCCTTATATACCCCTCAGCCAGCGTTGGGCTCTCCCATGTCACAAAGGTCTCTGGGTTCCACGTTGCCAAGTGTCACACGGCCACACCCGGTGCCCCTTCAGCAGCTGAGCCCGTTGGCAGTTGCATGGAAATAGAATTTATAGAATGGCTAGATTGGAAGAGACCTTCAAGATCATCAAGTCCAGCCCATGTCCTAACACCTCAACTAGACCATGGCACCAAGTGCCATATCCAGTCTTTTTTAAAACACATCCTGGGATGGTGACTCCACCACTTCCCTGGGCTGACCATCCCAGTACTTTATCACTCTTTCCGTGAAAAACTTTCTCCTAATATCCAAATTAATTTTCCCTTGACATCTTAAGACTGTGTCCTCTTGTTCTGTTGGTTGCTGCCTAGTGAAAGAGACCAACCCCACCTGACTGCAGCTGCCTTTCAGGGAGTTGTAGAGCGTGATAAGGTCACCCCTGAGTCTCCTATTTTCCATACTAAACAACCCCAGCTCCCTCAGCCATTCCTCACAGAGTTTGTGGCCCAAGCCCCTCACCAGCCTTGTTGCCTCCTCTGGATGCACTGAAGCATCTCAATGTCCTCCCTAAACTGAGGGGCCGGAACTGGACACAGCACTCAAGGTGCAGCCTCACCAGTGCTGAGTACAGGGGAAGAATGAGCTCCCTGCTCCTGCTGGCCACACTATTCCTGATCCAGGCCAGGAGCCATTGGCCTTCTTGGCCACCAGGGCACACTGCTGGCTCATGTCCAGCTGGTGTCCATCAGTGCCCCCAGATCCCTTTCTGCCTGGGCAGAAAGCATAAATGGTGTTAATAAAACAGATTTGTAGCTTGTTTTGGGGTTGGTTTTGGTGTTTTGTTTTGTATTTTTGGAAGCCAGAATATTTGTAAGCTTTCTTCATTCCTAACATCTGAGATAAAAATAACCACAGATATAATCTTTGTATTTTTTATTTTCTCCGCTGAAATCTGCTCAGATTATGAAAATGGGAAATAATTGCATGTCTTCCTCTAGTGCATTTCTCAGGAATTTGCAAGCCCTTGAACACTTTGAAGATGCTGAGTGGCATTTATGGGAAGGTTGGTCCAGCAGCACCTTCCCTATGCTCATTGTGCCCAGAGCCTGGTGA
>NW_027635799.1:0-66252 GCF_903797595.1 Erithacus rubecula | reverse complement strand
CCCCTCTCTCCTCTCTCTGTCCCCTCTCTCTCTGTCCCCTCTCTCTGTCCCCTCTCTCCTCTCTCTGTCCCCTCTCTCTCTGTCCCCTCTCTCTCTCCCCTCTCTCTCTGTCCCCTCTCTCTCTCTCCCCTCTCTCCTCGCTGTCCCCTCTCTCCACGTGGCCTCTCCCCGCGCGGCGCTGCCCGCGCGCCCCCCGCCCGCCACTCCAGCCAATCAGCGCCCTCCTCACATCCCCCGCGCGACCCCCGCGGCCAATGGCGGCCCGCGACACAACCGCGGTTCTCCCCGCGCCGCGCCCGGAAGCGGCGGCGGCCGCAGCGCCGTGAGGGGCCCGGGCCCGCCGCGCTCCCGCCGCGCTCCCGCTGCTGCCCCCTCACTGCCCCTCCTTGTCCCCCGCTGTCTCTCACTGTCCCCACGCTGTCCCTCGCTGCGCCCCGCCGTCCCCTCGCTGTCCCCACGCTGTCTCACCGCTGTCCCCACGCTGTCCCCTCCGCCGGCCCCGCCGCCCGGCCGCCCCGCCCCGCGCATGCTCGGCCGGTGCCGCCGCGACTCCCTCCATGTGTGAGGAGCGCATTATCGGCACCGGCGGGGAGCCGCGGCAGCACCGGGAGAGCCCGGCCGGCGGCGGGGGCAGCGGCGGGCACGGCGCGGGGACAGCGGCGCGGAGCCCCGGCGCGGGCCGGGCTCGGCGCGGAGCCAGCGGAGCAGCGCCCGGCCACTTCTCCCGGTAAAAGTTCTGCCGGCGTTCATTGCCTCCGGTACCGGAGCGACAGAACCGCCGGCGTTCGGCGAGAGCAGCGCTCAGCGTGCGGGAGAGCTGCCGCTGAACTTGCGGCATTTCCCGGCCGTGCGTGGAGCCCGGAAAGTGCAAAGTCCCGCTGGCCGCGGCTCCGGCCGCCCCGAGCCCCGGGCCGGTGGCACCGGGGGTTCCCCGGGATCCCGGGGCTCGGCCCCCCGCAACCCCCGGCTCCGCCGCCCGCCCAGCGCCCCGGGGCGCCGCCGGCTTTTGTTTGGGAAAGTTGCTGCGGGCTTTCCGCCGGGCTGCTTCCTCTTCCTCCTCTTCCTCCTCCTTCTCCTCCTCCTCCTCCTCTTCCTCCTCCGCCGCCGCCCCGAGCGCTCCGTGCCCGCTGCCCCCACCCCGTGCCCCGGGCCGGGGACACGGGGGGGACACGGGGGGACACGGGGACCCCCCGAACCCCCCCGGTCACCCGGTGGTCACCCCGTGGTCACCCCCCGGTCACTCCCCGGTCACCCCGAGCCTCTCCGGGCCGATCCCCTCTGTCCGAACCCGCGATCCCCTCCCCACCGTGTCCCCACCCCCGGTGCCCCCCGGTGCCGCTGCCCCCCGGTCTCTCCGGGCACGGAGACCCCCCCGAGCCCCCCCGCTTAACCCATGGTCACCCCGTGGTCACCCCCCCGGTCACTCCGAGCCCCCCCATGACGATCCCCGCTTTCCAAAACCGCGATGGCGGGCGGTGTCGCCGTGGCCGGTGCCCCCCGTGCCCCCCCGGTGCCCCCCGGTGCCGGAGCCCCGCGGTGGCCGCGGCCGGGCCGTGCGGCCGGGCCGGGCCGGGGCCGTGTCACAATAAGAGTCCCCGCCGCCCTTCCTGCGCCCCGGGGCACCGGGAATGGCACCGGCATCGCATCGGGATGCGCTGCCCGGCACCGGGATCGGCACCGGGACTGGGATCGGGATCGGCACTGGGATGGGCACCGGGATCAGCACCGGGATGCGCTGCCCCGGATCGGGATGGGACCAGGATTAGGATCAGGATCAGCACTGGGATGGCACCGGGATATCAGCACTGCCATGGGCTGGCCAGGATCGGGATGGGCACCGGGATCAGCACCGGGATTAGGATCAGGAACAGCACCGGGATGTGCTGCCCTGGATCGGGATCAGCACCGGGATCAGCACCGGGATTGGGATCAGGATGGGCACTGGGAAGGCACGGGGATCACCCAGGATTGGGATGGGCACTGGGATCAGCACCGGGATTGGGATCAGGAACAGCACCGGGATGTGCTGCCCTGGATCGGGATCAGCACCGGGATCAGCACTGGGATTAGGATCAGGATTGGCACTGGGAAGGCACGGGGATCACCCAGGATTGGGATGGGCACTGGGGTTGGCACTGGGATCAGCACCAGGATCACCCAGGACTGGGATGGGCACTGGGATCAGCACCAGGATCACCCTGGACTGGGATGGGCACTGGGATCAGCACCAGGATCACCCAGGATTGGGATGGGCACTGGGATCAGCACCAGGATCACCCAGGATTGGGATGGGCACTGGGATCAGCACCAGGATCACCCAGGACTGGGATGGGCACTGGGATCAGCACCAGGATCACCCAGGACTGGGGTTGGCACTGGGATCAGCACCAGGATCACCCAGGACTGGGATGGGCACTGGGATCAGCACCAGGATCACCCAGGATTGGGAAAGGCACTGGGATCAGCACCAGGATCACCCAGGATTGGGATGGGCACTGGGATCAGCACCAGGATCACCCAGGATTGGGATGGGCACTGGGATCAGCACCAGGATGTGCTGCTCAGGATCAGGACTGGGATCAGCACTGACATGCACTGCCCGGGATGGAGATCAGCACTGGGATTAGGATCAGGATGGGCACCAGGATCAGGATTGGGATCAGGTTGGGCACTGGGATGGGCACTGGGATCAGCACCGAGATGTGGTGCCTGGGATCAGGATTGGGATCAGGGTGGGCACTGGGATTGAGACTGGGATGTGCTACCCAGGACCAGGATGAGCACCAGGATTTGGGATCAGCACCAGGTTGGGCGCCAGGTTTGGGACCGGGATCAGCACCAGGATTAGATCAGGACCAGGATTGGGATCAGCACCAGGATGTGCTGCCCGGGATCAGGATGAGCACCAGAATCAGGATTGGGATCAGCACCAGGATCAGGACTGGGATCAGGACCAGGATCAGGATCAGCACCAGGATCAGGGTTAGGATCAGGACCAGGATCAGGATCAGCACCAGGATCAGGACCAGGATCGGGATCAGCACCAGGATCAGAATTAGGATCAGGATCAGGACTGGGATCAGGATTAGGATCAGGATCAGGACTGGGATCAGGATGAGCACCAGGATCAGGATCAGGATGAGCATCAGGATTAGGATCAGGATCAGGACTGGGATCAGGATCAGGATTAGGATCAGGATCAGGACTGGGATCAGGATGAGCACCAGGTTCAGGATCAGGATGAGCACCAGGACTGGGACTGGGACCAGGGTCAGCACCAGGATGTGCTGCCCAGGAGGATCCCGGGAATCCTGGGAATCCCAAGGGGATGCAGGACAATCCTGGCCCCTCACAGCACTCAGTGGGCAAAGGGAGCCTGGGAATTTCAGGAATTCCAGCTGGGAATGGCTCTCTTGGGATGGGATCCTGCTGGGATGTGGGTTGGGATTCACATCCCAACTTTTCCTGAAGGTTCCTGACTGATTTTCCACGATTTTCCCACCCCACCTCTCTTTTTTCCTTTGGCTTGTCCGGGGCTCTCTCCCATTCCTGGGATGGAATTCCTGAGCTCAGGGATGTCCCAAATCCTGGGAATGTCCCCAATTCCAGCTCCTGGCTCCAGGATGGCTCCGTCCTGCCGGGAAGTGCAGCTGGAGCTGGGAGAGTCACAGGAAGTGACAGCAGAGGGACCTTTGGGAATGTGGGATGGCAGCGCCTGGAATTGGCCAGGGATCAGCAGGAAAGGGGCTGGGATCTGACAGGGATTTTGGGAAAAGGGCTGGGAACTGTCAGGGATTTAGGGAAAGGGGCTGGAATTGGCCTGGGATCAGCAGGAAAGGGGCTGGGATCTGACAGGGATTTTGGGAAAAGGGCTGGGAACTGTCAGGGATTTAGGGAAAGGGGCTGGAATTGGCCAGGGATCAGCAGGAAAGGGGCTGGGATCTGACAGGGATTTTGGGAAAAGGGCTGGGAACTGTCAGGGATTTAGGGAAAGGGGCTGGAATTGGCCAGGGATCAGCAGGAAAGGGGCTGGGATCTGACAGGGATTTTGGGAAAAGGGCTGGGAACTGTCAGGGATTTGGGGGAAGGGGCTGGGAACTGTCAGGGATTTAGGGAAAGGGGCTGGGATCTGACAGGGATTTTGGGAAAAGGGCTGGGAACTGTCAGGGATTTAGGGAAAGGGCCTGGAATTGGCCAGGGATCAGCAGGAAAGGGGCTGGGATCTAACAGGGATTTTGGGAAAAGGGCTGGGATCTGCTGTAGATTTTGGGAAAGGGGCTGGAATTGCCCTGAGATCAGCAGGAACAGGGCTGGAATCTGTCAGAGATTTTTGGACAAGAGCTGGAAGTGGCCAGGGAACAGCAGGAAAAGGTCTGGGATCTGCCAGGGATCAGTGGGAAAGTCGTGGATTTTGGGAGAGGAGCAGGAATTTGCTGTGGATTTAGGGAAGGGGGCTGGAATCTGTCAGGGATTTTGGGAGAGGGGTTGGGACTGGCCAGGGATCAGTGGGAAAGGGGCTGGGATTTTGGGGAAAGGGCTGGAATCTGCCAGGGATCAGTGGGAAAGTCGTGGATTTTGGGAGAGGAGCAGGAATCTTCTATGGATTTTGGGAAGGGGACTGGAATTGGCCAGGGATCAGTGGGAAAGGTGCTGGGATCTGCTGGAGATTTTGGGAAAGGGTCTGGGATCTGTCAGGGATTTTGGGGAAAGGGCTGGATCTGACAGGGATCAGCAGGAGAGAACTGGAATCTGTCACAGATTTTGGGACTGGAGCTGGAAGTGGCCAGGGATCAGCAGGAAAGGGGCTGGAATCTGCCAGGGATTTGGGGAAAACTGTGGATTTTGGGAGAGGAGCAGGAACCTGCTGTGGATTTTGGGAGAGGAGTTTGAGTCTGTTATGGATTTTGGGAAAGGGGCTGGGATCTGACAGGGATCAGCAGGAAAAAACTGGAATCTGTCCCAGATTTTGGGACAGGAGCTGGAAGTGGCCATGGATCAATGGCAAAGGGACTGGAAAGTTTGGAATGCTGGAATATTGGGATGTTCTGGGAATGTTTCAAATCCCAAATTCCAGCTCCAAACTGAGCATGTGGCTGGTGGAATTCCAAGGCTGGTGATAAATCCTGAAAGGGAATAAATCCCTCTTTTCTCATGGATTCATGGAATTCTGGGATGTTTTGGAATGGGAGGAGCACTGGGATCAGCCAGGGTTATTCCCATTATCCCAGTTTTTTCCAGGCTGGCTTTGGACACTCCCAGGAATTCCCTGCTGCTCCCTCTCCAGTTTTTCCCACCAATCCCAAATTTTTCCAGGATTTTCTCACTCCTGATCCAACCTGAGAATCCCAAACCTGAACACAGCTGGAATTCCACAATTCCATGATTTCCTAGTGAAATCCAAGGAATTCCAGCTCTCCCAAATCCCAGGAAAAGCAGTTGGGGCAGCTCCAAATTCCAAAGGATTTTCTGGGATTTTCCCAGATCCTCTTAACTATGAACAGCTCTGGGTGAGCTCTGATAATTCCCACTGGAATTTTGGGATCACGGGGCCGGAAAAACCCGGGAACAGCCAAAGGATCCAGGAGCTGCTCCAGCCCAGAAAAACTGGGAATGAGGGAAAATGTGGGAATGAGGGAAATGTGGAAATGTGGGAATGAGGGAAATGTGGGAATGAGGGAAAATGTGGGAATAGGGAAATGTGGGAATGGGGAAATGTGGGAATGAGGGAAATGTGGGAATGAGGGAAATGTGGGAATGAGGGAAATGTGGAAATGTGGGAATGAGGGAAATGTGGGAATGAGAGGAAATGTGGGAATGAGAGAAAATGTGGGAATGAGAGAAAATGTGGGAATGAGGGAAAATGTGGGAATGAGGGAAATGTGGGAATGAGGGAAATGTGGAAATGTGGGAATGAGGGAAATGTGGGAATAGGGGAAATGTGGGAATGAGGGAAAATGTGGGAATGAGGGAAAATGTGGGAATGAGGGAAATGTGGGAATGAGGGGAAATGTGGGAATGAGGGAAATGTGGGAATAGGGGAAATGTGGGAATGAGGGAAATGTGGGAATGAGGGAAATGTGGGAATGAGGGAAATGTGGGAATGAGGGAAATGTGGAAATGTGGGAATGAGGGAAATGTGGGAATGAGGGAAATGTGGGAATGAGGGAAATGTGGGAATGAGGGAAATGTGGGAATGAGGGAAATGTGGAAATGTGGGAATGAGGGAAATGTGGGAATGAGAGGAAATGTGGGAATGAGAGAAAATGTGGGAATGAGAGAAAATGTGGGAATGAGGGAAAATGTGGGAATGAGGGAAATGTGGGAATGAGGGAAATGTGGGAATGAGGGAAATGTGGAAATGTGGGAATGAGGAAAATGTGGGAATAGGGGAAATGTGGGAATGAGGGAAATGTGGGAATGAGGGGAAATGTGGGAATGAGGGGAAATGTGGAAATGAGGGGAAATGTGGGAATGAGGGAAATGTGGGAATGAGGGAAATGTGGGAATGAGGGAAATGTGGGAATGAGGGGAAATGTGGGAATGAGAGAAAATGTGGGAATGAGGGAAATGTGGGAATGAGGGAAATGTGGAAATGTGGGAATGAGGAAAATGTGGGAATAGGGGAAATGTGGGAATGAGGGAAATGTGGGAATGAGGGGAAATGTGGGAATGAGAGAAAATGTGGGAATGAGGGAAAATGTGGGAATGAGGGAAATGTGGGAATGAGGGAAATGTGGAAATGTGGGAATGAGGAAAATGTGGGAATAGGGGAAATGTGGGAATGAGGGAAATGTGGGAATGAGGGGAAATGTGGGAATGAGGGGAAATGTGGAAATGAGGGGAAATGTGGGAATGAGGGAAATGTGGGAATGAGGGAAATGTGGGAATGAGGGAAATGTGGGAATGAGGGAAATGTGGGAATGAGGGGAAATGTGGGAATGAGAGAAAATGTGGGAATGAGGGAAATGTGGGAATGAGGGGAAATGTGGGAATGAGGGAAATGTGGAATGAAGGGAAATGTGGGAATGAGGGAAATGTGGGAATGAGGGAAAATGTGGGAATGAGGGGAAATGTGGGAATGTGGGAATGTGGAAATGAGGGAAAATGTGGGAATGAGGGAAATGTGGGAATAGGGGAAATGTGGAAATGAGGGAAAATGTGGGAATGAGGGAAATGTGGGAATGAGGGAAATGTGGGAATGAGGGAAATGAGGGAATGAGGGAAATGTGGGATTAGGGGAAATGTGGGAATGAGGGAAATGTGGGAATGAGGGAAATGTGGGAATGAGAGGAAATGTGGGAATGAGGGGAAATGTGGGAATGAGGGAAATGTGGGAATGAGAGGAAATGTGGAAATGTGGGAATGAGGGGAAATGTGGGAATGAGGGAAATGTGGGAATGAGGGAAATGTGGGAATGAGAGGAAATGTGGGAATAAGGGAAATGTGGGAATGAGGGAAATGTGGGAATGAGGGAAATGTGGGAATGAGGGAAAATGTGGGAATGAGGGAAATGTGGAATGAAGGGAAATGTGGGAATTCCATGGCTGGAAATTGGGAAAGAAGAGAAATCTGGGAGTGTCACTGATGGAAACTGGGAATGAGAGGAAATTGGGAATTCCATAGATAGAAACTGGGAATGAAGGGAAATCTGGGAATTCCATGGATGGGAACTGAGAATAAAGGAAATCTGTGAATAATGGAAATCTGGGAATGTCACTGATGGAAACTGAGAATGCTCTTGGCTCATCTGGAGTGAATTTTTTTGGGAATTCAGGATCCCAAATCCATGGGAAAACTTGTTGGGAATCTCTAATCCTTTTTTTTTTTTTTTTTTTCCTGGGAATTCTGCTGGAACAGGCAGAACAATCCCAGGTTTTTATTGGAATTGATCTTTTTATCCCAATTCCTGCTCAGGATTCCACAGCGGCGCCGTCGTTCTGGAATTCCCAAATCCCAGAATTTCCTTTTGGGATTCCCAATTCCCAAAATTCTGTGAGAGTTTTGGGATTCCCAAATCCTGGGAGTGTTCCCAGCTCTGGGTGAGGTGGGGGGACTGTGTTGATCCATCTGGGATTTTTTCCCTCAAGAATGTTGAAATTTGGGAATGTTGGAATTCCAGGGATTTTCTTTCCCTCAAGAATGTTGAAATTTGGGGATGTTGGAATTCCAGGGATTTTTTTTCCCTCGGGAATATTGGAATTTGGAAATGTTGGGATTTGGGAATGTCAGAATTTGGCAATGTCAGAATTTGGGAATGTTGGAATTCCAAGGATGATTCCCCTCGGAAATGTCAGAATTTGGGACTGTCAGAATTTGGGACTGTCAGAATTTGGGAATGTCAGAATTTGGGAATGTCAGAATTTGGGAATTTGGAATTTGGGAATGTTGGAATTCCAGGGTTTTTTCCCTCGGGAATGTCTGTCAGAATTTGGGAATATGGGAATTTTGAAATGTTGGAATTCCAGGGATAATTTCCCTGGGACTGTCAGAATTTGGGAATGTGGAATTTGGGAATGTTGGGATTTGGGAATGTGGAATTTGGGAATGTTGAAATTCATTTGGGAATGTCAGAGTTTGGGACTGTCAGAATTTGGAATATCAGAATTTGGGAATGCCGGAATTTGGGACTGTCAGAATTTGGCAATGTGGAATTTGGGAATGTGGAATTTGGGAATGTGGAATTTGGGACTGTCAGAATTTGGGAATGTGGAGTTTGGGAATATGGAGTTTGGAAATGTGGAATTTGGGAATGCTGAAATTTGGAAATGTGGAATTTGGGACTGTTGGGATTTGGGACTGTCAGAGTTTGGGACTGTCAGAATTTGGGAATGTGGAGTTTGGAATGTGGAATTTGGGATGTGGAATTTGGGATGTGGAATTTGGGATGTGGAATTTGGAATGTGGATTTTGGAATGTGGATTTTGGAATGTGGAGTTTGGGATGTGGAATTTGGGAATGTGGAATTTGGGACTGTCAGATTTTGGGATGTGGAGTTTGGGACTGTCAGATTTTGGGACTGTCAGAATTTGGGATGTGGAATTTGGGAATGTGGATTTTGGAATGTGGATTTTGGGATGTGGAATTTGGGACTGTCAGATTTTGGGATGTGGAGTTTGGAATGTGAATTTTGGAATGTGGAGTTTGGGATGTGGAATTTGGGAATGTGGAATTTGGGACTGTCAGATTTTGGGATGTGGAGTTTGGGACTGTCAGATTTTGGGACTGTCAGAATTTGGGATGTGGAATTTGGGAATGTGGATTTTGGAATGTGGATTTTGGAATGTGTAATTTGGGACTGTCAGAATTTGGAATGTGGAGTTTGGGACTGTCAGATTTTGGGATGTGGAATTTGGGAATGTGAATTTTGGAATGTGGAGTTTGGGATGTGTAATTTGGGACTGTCAGAATTTGGGAATGTGGAATTTGGGATGTGGAATTTGGGACTGTCAGATTTTGGGATGTGTAATTTGGGAATGCTGGAATTTGGGACTGTCAGATTTTGGGATGTGGAATTTGGGACTGTCAGATTTTGGGATGTGGAATTTGGGACTGTCAGATTTTGGGACTGTCAGAATTTGGGATGTGGAATTTGGGACTGTCAGATTTTGGGATGTGGAATTTGGGACTGTCAGATTTTGGGACTGTCAGAATTTGGAATGTGGAATTTGGGACTGTCAGATTTTGGGATGTGGAATTTGGGACTGTCAGATTTTGGGACTGTCAGATTTTGGGATGTGGAATTTGGGACTGTCAGATTTTGGGATGTGGAATTTGGGACTGTCAGATTTTGGGATGTGGAATTTGGGAATGTCAGATTTTGGGATGTGGAATTTGGGAATGCTGCACTCCAGGCACTCTCCCCTCTCTCCCCCAGCTCGCGGCTCCGGCTCATCCCAGCGCGACCCCATGACCTTCCCTGACAGGTGAGAGTTGGGAATTCCCGGGAATTCCACAAAATTCCCAGCCTGGAATTTGGGAAAAGGGAATTTAACCCTGGAAAAGCTGGAGAGGAGCCCCAGGGACACCTTCCCAAAAACCTCCCCAGGGATTGGAGCCAATTCCCAAAAATCGGATTTTCCAAGGGATTGGGAAATTCCAAAGGATCCAAAAATCCTGGAATTCTGCTGGGATTCTGCTGCAGTGCTGGAATGGGATTGGAAATTTGGGATTTTGGGGGTTTTTAGGATTTCAGGGATTTTGGGATTTGATGATTTTGGGGGTTTGAGATTTTTAGGATTTGGGGATTTTTGGGGTTTGATGATTTTGAGGATTTGGGATTTTTTGGGTTTTGGATTTTTGGAGATTTAGAGGTTTAGGATTTGGGGGTTTTGGGGTTTCAGATTTTTGGGGGTTAGAGATTTTGGAGAATTTTTGGAATTCAGGATTTGGGATTTAGGAAGGGTTTGGAGCTGGGAATGCCCAGGGAGGAGCCGTGGCTCAGCTCTCACCTGTCCTGGGCAGAGCTCACCTGGGCAGGTGCTCCCTTGGGAGATCTCACCTGTCCTGGTCTCACCTGTGCAGATCTCACCTGTGCAGGTCTCACCTGTGCAGATCTCACCTGTCCTGGTCTCACCTGTGCAGGTCTCACCTGTCCCACTCTCACCTGTGCAGGTCTCACCTGTCTCAGTCTCACCTGTCCCAGTCTCACCTGTGCAGATCTCACCTGTCCAGGTCTTACCTGTCCCACTCTCACCTGTCCCAGTCTCACCTGTGCAGGTCTCACCTGTCCCAGTCTCACCTGTGCAGGTCTCACCTGTCCCAGTCTCACCTGTCCCACTCTCACCTGTCCCGGTCTCACCTGTCCCGGTCTCACCTGTCCTGGTCTCCCCTGTCAGGTGTCCCCTCACCTGCCCAGGTGCTCTCTGTTCCCTGTGCAGGTTCTCACCTGGCTGGGTTCTTACCTGTGGCAGTGCTCACCTGTTCTGTGCAAATCTCACCTGTGCAGGTCTCACCTGTCCCACTCTCACCTGTCCCACTCTCACCTGTCCCACTCTCACCTGTCCCTCTCTCACCTGTCCCATTCTCACCTGTCCCATTCTCACCTGTCCCACTCTCACCTGTCCCACTCTCACCTGTCCCTCTCTCACCTGTCCCATTCTCACCTGTCCCGGTCTCACCTGTCCCAGTCTCACCTGTCCCAGGTGCTGCTCCCTTGTGGGAGTTCTCTGCTCCCCCATGCAGGTGTTGGTTTGTGCAGGGTCTCACCTGAACAGGGTCTCACCTGTGTGAAGCCTCACCTGTTCCCATCTCACCTGATCTGGTCTCACCTGTTCAGGTTTTCCCCTCACCTGTCCTGGTCTCACCTGTGCAGGGTCTCACCTGTTCCCATCTCACCTGGCCTGGTCTCACCTGTTCAGGTTTTCCCCTCACCTGTTTCAGTCTCACCTGTGAGACTCTCACCTGTGGGGGGTCTCACTTTTCCCAGTCTCACCTGTCCTGGTCTCACCTGTGCAGGGTCTCACCTGTCCTGGTCTCACCTGTGCAGGGTCTCACCTGTTCCCATCTCACCTGTCCTGGTCCCACCTGTGCAGGGTCTCACCTGTTCCCATCTCACCTGTCCTGGTCTCACCTGTTCCCATCTCACCTGTGCAGGGTCTCACCTGTTCCCATCTCACCTGTCCTGGTCTCACCTGTGCAGGTTCTTCCCTCACCTGTCCCAGTCTCACCTGTGTGACCAGATCAATTGAACAATTCCAATCTGATATTCCATAAAATCCCACTTGGGTTGGAATTCTGTCCCAGTCTCACCTGTCCTGGTCTCACCTGTCCTGGGATCCCACAGCTCTGGAATTCCTGAGAAATCCTTTGTTAAAAAATTGGGAATTTCCATGGAAAAAGAAACAAATTCCTTGGGAATTCTGATTTTCCTGCTGCTTTTCTTTGGGATAATTCAGGTAGGGAAGGAATTCCCAGTGGGAATTTTGGGAATTCTGATTTTCCAGGATAATCCAGGTGGGGAAGGAATTCCCAGTGGGAATTTTGGGAATTCTGATTTTCCAGGATAATCCAGGGGGGGAAAGAATTCCCAGTGGGAATTTTGGGAATTCTGATTTTCCAGGATAATCCAGGTGGGGAAAGAATTCCCAGTGGGAATTTTGGGAATTCTGATTTTCCAGGATAATCCAGGTAGGGAAGGAATTCCCAGTGGGAATTTTGGGAATTCCAGTTTTCCAGGATAATCCAGGTGGGGAAGGAATTCCCAGTGGGAATTTTGGGAATTCCAGTTTTCCAGGATAATTCAGGTGAGAAAAGAATTCCCAGTGGGAATTTTGGGAATTCTGATTTTCCAGGATAATCCAGGTGGGGAAAGAATTCCCAGTGGGAATTTTGGGAATTCTGATTTTCCAGGATAATCCAGGTGGGGAAGGAATTCCCAGTGGGAATTTTGGGAATTCTGATTTTCCAGGATAATCCAGGTGGGGAAAGAATTCCCAGTGGGAATTTTGGGAATCCTGATTTTCCAGGATAATCCAGGTGGGGAAAGAATTCCCAGTGGGAATTTTGGGAATTCTGATTTTCCAGGATAATCCAGGTGGGGAAGGAATTCCCAGTGGGAATTTTGGGAATTCTGATTTTCCAGGATAATCCAGGTGGGGAAAGAATTCCCAGTGGGAATTTTGGGAATTCTGATTTTCCAGGATAATCCAGGTGGGGAAGGAATTCCCAGTGGGAATTTTGGGAATTCCAAGGAATTCCCAGCTTGGAATTTCCCCATTCCCATGAAAAAGCTGCTGAGACTGAGAATATTTTAAGGAAATTCCCTCCTTGATGAGGAATTAATTGGGAAAGATCCGATTTTGATTCCTCATTAATATTCAAATTTAGTCGAGAATATTTAAATCAACTCATGAATATTCAAATGATCTCATGAATATTTAATTTTGCGCAGGAATGTTTCAGTTGCTTCCCAACAAATAAATCTTGGAATTTTTTTTTTTTTCCTCCTTCAGGGAGGAATTTGGAATGGAAGAATCAACAGTGGATGAATAATTAAATTATATTTATCGATCATTAATTAATTATTAATTAATTAATTATTAATTGATAATGGGAAGTTTTGCTTGGAAAATCCCAGGAAATTTGGGAATTCTGCTCCTGGATTTCCTCCTCTACATTAACAAAAAATTTTCTGTCCTGAATCTTCCAGATGGGAATAATTTGGGAATAATTCCTGTGGGAAAAGTGGAATTTTAAAAGAATTTTTGTGGCTTTAATCAAATTTTCCAATCAACCAAAAAATTCCCAGAATTCCCATGAAATCCCCAAATTCCTTCCAGAATTCCAGCTCCCCACAGAGAAAATTCACCTGGAATTCCACAAAAATTCCAGGAATTCCCCAGAAATTCCAGGAATTCCCCCCTGGATTTTTCCTGGCTGCTGCTGTTCCCCATTTTTCCAAATTTTCAAGAATTTTAAGGATGATTTTCTCCAAATTCCTGTGGGAATTCCTCCAAAAAATTTGAATAAAAATTCCATCCCGAGATTCCAGAATTCCCAAGGGAATTCCCAGGTGGGACTGGAATTCCTGGAGCTGCTCCAGGGATTTTATCCCAAATTTTTTTCCTCTGTGCTGGAGGAACTTCAGGATAATTCCCAAATAATTTTGGAACAGGGAGAATTCCAGGAAATTTCAGGGAATTCCCAGTCTGGAAATGAATCTGTGGAATTTTGGGAAAAATCCCGGTGGGAATTGGGGGGGAATTTGATGGGAATCCCGGTGGGAATTTCAGTGAATTTTCAGGAAATTTGGGAAAAAAATCGGGATAAAATCCTGGTGGGAATCAAAGGAATTCAGGGAATTTCCACCCTGAAAAGTCCGGGAATAATTCCCGGGAAATTTGGGGAAAAAATCGGGATTAAATCCCAATATGAATGAAAGGAATTGAGGGAATTTCAGGGAATTCCCACCTTGAAAAGTTCGGGAATCACTCACAATAAATTTGGTAAAAAATCGGGATAAAATCCCGGTGGGATTTGGGGGGGGAGGGGGGATAAATTCCCGATAGAAATCTCAGGAATTTCAGGGAATTCCAGGGAATGATTCCCTTAAAGTTTGGGGAAAAAATCGGGATAAATCCCGGTGGGAATGAAAAGAATCCCGGGAATCAGTCCTGGAAATTTTGGGAAAATCGGGATAAAATCCCGGTGGGAATCAAAGGAATTTACGGGAATTTCAGGGAATTCCCACCTTGAAAAGTTCAGGAATCACTCACAAGAAATTTGGGAAAAAATCGGGATAAAATCCCGATGGGAATGAAAAGAATCCCGGGAATTTCAGGGAATTCCCAGCCCGGAAAATTTTGAGAAAATCGGGATAAAATCCCGGTGGGAATCAAAGGAATTTGCAGGAATTTCAGGGAATTCCCACCTTGAAAAGTTCAGGAATCACTCACAAGAAATTTGGGAAAAAAATCGGGATAAAATCCCGGTGGGAATCAAAGGAATTTGCGGGAATTTCAGGGAATTCCCACCTTGAAAAGTTCGGGAATCACTCACAATAAATTTAGTAAAAAATCGGGATAAAATCCCGGTGGGAATCAAAGGAATTTGCGGGAATTTCAGGGAATTCCCACCTTGAAAAGTTCAGGAATCACTCACAAGAAATTTGGGAAAAAATCGGGATAAAATCCCGATGGGAATGAAAAGAATCCCGGGAATTTCAGGGAATTCCCAGCCCGGGAAATTTTGAGAAAATCGGGATAAAATCCCGATGGGAATGAAAAGAATCCCGGGAATTTCAGGGAATTCTCAGCCCGGAAATCACTCACAATAAATTTGTGAAAAAATCGGGATAAAATCCCGATGGGAATTAGCGGGGGGATGGGAGGGGGAGGGGGGGGGGGGGGGTTGTGATAAATTCCCGATAGAAATCTCAGGAATTCCATGGAATTAATCCCTGCAAAGTTTTGAGAAATTAAAAAAAAAAAAAAAAAAAGAAAAATTCGGGATCGGAGAATTCCCGCCGGGATTTTCGGGTGGGCGGAGCCATCCCGGGATTCCCGGCGGGAATTCCCCGCTCCCTCCGGCACCTCAAGGGTTAAGCGCTGCCATTTTGTTCCCGGAGATTTCTCGGGAATGGCGCGGAAATGGCAGCGCTTAACCCTTGATGTGCCGGCCCGGCAATGCCCCTCCCCCACCCCTTTATTGCCGGGAATTCCCAAAATTCCGCCCGTTAAAAAAAAAAAAAAATTTAAAAAAAATCGCGTTTTTTCCACCTGTTGTTATCCCGAAGTTTTGAGTGGGGATTGGTGCTGAATTTATAAAAATAAATAAAAGTTTGGGAATTTCCTCGGAGATGAATTTCTAAATCTTGAAAGGAAAAAAATAAAAATTCGCAGAAAAAAAAAAAAAATTGGGGATGATCCAAATTCAGGAATTCGTGGAAAAGATTCAAGATCAAATTTTTTTTCACCTCTGGGAATTGGAATTTTAGCTCCTAAAAATTCCTGGAGCTGGGTGGGGAAAAAACTCAGAGAGTTGGAATTTTTCACTTTAAATTTCTCATTTTTTTCCAATGGAATTTTATTCGAATTTTAATTTTATTTGGGAAGTTCTCTCCAAATCCAACCCCTGGAATGGATGGGAATTTCTTTACCTGGATAATTCTTTAAATCCTTAAAATTTAAAATTCTTTCAAAGTTTTTATTGGGATTTGTAAGGAATTTTTTTGTCCCTCTTTTCTTCCTTTTTTCCTTTCCTGGGTGCTGGGATGGGCTGGAATTCTCCTTTTCCAGGAATTCCAGAAATTCCCTTTTTCAGGAATTTTCCAACCTCTTTTCCATTTTTTTTCAAGGATTTTCCAGCCCATTTTTCAGGATTTTCCATCTTTTTTTTTCATTCCTTTTCCCAAGTATTTCCATCTCTTTCTTCTCTTTTATTCAAGATTTTTCCAGGGATTTTTCCATCCCTTTTCTCCCCTTTTCAAACCCTTTTTCCAGGTTTTTCCATCTCTTTTCCTGATTTTTTTTTTGGGTTTTTCCATCATTTTCTCCCCCATTTCCCAGGTTTTTCCAGCCCCTATTCCAGGATTTTTTTCAGGATTTTTCCAACCCTTTTTCTGAGATTTTTCAGTTTTTTTCCATCCTTTTCCCCTCCCTTTCCTATTCTTTTCCAGCCCCTTTTCCAAGTTTTTTCCATCCCTTTTTTCATCTCTTTTCCAGGATTTTTCCTCCTTTTTTTCCTCCCTTTTCCCAGATTTTTCCCTCCCTTTTCCAGGATTTTTCCTCCCATTTTTCAGCCCTTTTCCAGCCCCTTTTCCAGGATTTTTCTTCCATTTTTCCCTCCATTTTCCCAGATTTTTCCTGCATTTTCCCAGATTTTTCCTCCCTTTTTTTCATCTCTTTTCCCAGATTTTTCCCTCCCTTTTCCAGGATTTTTCCTCTTTTTTTTTCCTCCCTTTTCCCAGATTTTTCCCTCCCTTTTCCAGGATTTTTCCTCTTTTTTTCCCTCCCTTTTCCCAGATTTTTCCCTCCCCTTTCCAGGATTTTTCCTCCCATTTTTCAGCCTTTTTCCAGCCCCTTTTCCCAGATTTTTTCCTCCCTTTTCCAGGATTTTTCTTCCATTTTTCCCTCAATTTTCCCAGATTTTTCCTCCCTTTTTTTCCTCCCTTTTCCCAGATTTTTCCTCCCTTTTTTTCCTCCCTTTTCCCAGATTTTTCCCTCCCTTTTCCAGGATTTTTCTTCCCTTTTTTCCCTCCATTTTCCCAGATTTTTCCCTCCCTTTTCCAGGATTTTTCTTCCCTTTTTTCCCTCCATTTTCCCAGATTTTTCCCTCCCTTTTCCAGGATTTTTCCTCTTTTTTTTCCTCCCTTTTCCCAGATTTTTCCCTCCCTTTTCCAGGATTTTTCCTCTTTTTTTTCCCTCCCTTTTCCAGATTTTTTTCCCAGCCTTTCCTGAGCTGTTTTTCCCTTTTTTTTGGCCCCCTCTGGACTTTGTCCTGTTGGAAATCCCGAAATCCTGGAATTTTTAACCCTTTCATGTCTCCCTTTCCCAGCATTTTTAACTTTTCCAGAATTTTTTATTTTAACCCTTTTCCCAGGAAATTTTCCCCCTTTTATCCCAATTTTTCAGGGATTTTTATCCCAATTTTCCCAACATTTTTTCTTCTTTCCCAGAATTTTTAACCCTTTAATGTCTCCCTTTTCCCATTATCTTTTCCTTTTTTTTTTTTTTTCTCCTTCCCAATTTTTTAACCCTTTCCCAGGATTTCCCCCCCCTTTTCCCAGGGAATTTTCCTGATACTTTCCCTCCAATTTTCTGGAATTTTCTCCCCTTTTCCCAAATTTTTTCCCCCCTTTTCCAAGACTTTTAACCCCTTGTTGTCTCCCTTTTCCTGGGATATTTTCCCCCTTTTCCAATGTTTTTCTTCCCCCATTCCTGATTTTTTCCCCCTTTTCCTGTGACATTTTCCCTCCTTCTTCATGATTTTTCCCCTGGATTTTTCCCCTCCATTCCCAATTTTTTTAACCCTTTCCCAGCAATTTTTAACCCTTTTCTTTCCTGAATTTTTAACCCTTCGCATTCTCCTCTTTCTCTAAATTTTTAACCCTTTGGTGCCTCCAACTTCCCAAAACTTACCTGAGATTTTTTTCCCCCTTTTCTTGGGATATTTTCCCCAGATTTTTTTCCCTCCAATCCCAATATTTTTAACCCTTTCCTCCCCTCCTTTTCCAGCAATTTTTAACCCTTTGCTCTCTCCTCTTTCCCTAATTTTTTAACCCTTTGGTGCCTCCAACTTCCCAAAACTCACCTGAGATTTTTTCCTCCTTTTCCCTGATATTTCCCCAGGATTTCCCTCTCCATTCCCAATTTTTTTAACCCTTTCCCAGCCCTTTTTTAACCCCTTGCTTTCCTGAATTTTTAACCCTTCGCTGTCTCCCTTTTCTCTAATTTTTTAACCCTTTGGTGCCTCCAACTTCCCAAAACTCACCTGAGATTTTTTCCCTCCTTTTCCCTGATATTTCCCCAGGATTTCCCTCTCCATTCCCGATTTTTTTAACCCTTTCTCCCCCCTTCCCCACCACTTTTAAACCCCTTGTTCCCTGAATTTTTAACCCTTCGCTTTCTCTTCTTTACCTGAATTTTTAACCCTTTGGTGCCTCCAACTTCCCAAAACTCACCTGAGATTTTTTCCCTCCTTTTCCCAGATATTTCCCCAGGATTTCCCTCTCCATTCCCGATTTTTTTAACCCTTTCCTCCCCCCTTCCCCACCACTTTTAAACCCCTTGTTCCCTGATTTTTTAACCCTTCGCTTTCTCTTCTTTACCTGAATTTTTAACCCTTTGGTGCCTCCAACTTCCCAAAACTCACCTGAGATTTTTTCCCTCCTTTTCCCTGATATTTCCCCAGGATTTCCCTCTCCATTCCTGATTTTTTTAACCCTTTGCTGCCCTCCCCAGGCCCTCACCATGAGCGAGGACTCATGCCGCACCCGCAGCCAGAAACGCGCCCTGGAACGGGAATCGGAGCCCGAAAATAAAAAACTCAGGATGGACAAAGGAATTTTGGGATCTGACCTCAACTCTGAGGGGGACATGAAAATCAAAAGTGATCCAGGAACTGGGAAAATCCCAGGAATGTTGAAAAGTGGGGAGGTCAAAGCCACCATCAAAGTGGAGCTGCCGGCTGGGGATGAGCCCGTGGACATGAGCACATCCAAAGGGTGAGAATTCCATGGAATTCCTGCAATTCCAGAGTTTGGGTCTCTTCTCATCCTGGTTTTTATTGGAATTTATTTTTTTGGGGGTGTTGTGGTGTTGGATTAATGAGTTTTTGGCAGGAGAATGGCAGGAATGGTTTGGGGAAATGAGGAAGGTGATCCAATCCCAGATGGATTTGTGTGGATGGAATTGTTGGAATTCCAGCAGGAAAGGAGTTTTTGGGTGTCAGGAATGAATTCTCAGCTCATTCCCAAGAAATTCCCAGCCCATCCCAGTTTTCCAGCTCCAGGGAAAAAACTGGGAATGCTCCAGTTGTGCCAGTTCCATAGGGAAGTCTTGGAATTGGGGAATCCCTGAATTTGGGGATTCCCTGGATTTGGGGATTCCCTGGAATTGGGGATTCTCTGGATCTGGGGATTCTCTGGAATTGGGGATTCCCTGGAATTGGGGATTCCCTGAAATTGGGGATTCCCTGGATTTAGGGGGTTCCCTGGATTTTGGGGATTCCCTGGATCTGGGGATTCCCTGGATTTGGGGATTCCCTGGAATTGGGGATTCCCTGGATTTGGGGGTTCCCTGGATCTGGGGATTCCCTGGATTTGGGGATTCCCTGGATTTTGGGGATTCCCTGGATTTGGGGGTTCCCTGGATCTGGGGATTCCCTGGATTTTGGGGATTCCCTGGAATTGGGGATTCCCTGGATTTGGGGATTCCCTGGATTTGGGGATTCCCTGGATCTGGGGATTCCCTGGATTTGGGGATTCCCTGGATCTGGGGATTCCCCTGGATCTGGGGATTCCCTGGAATTGGGGATTCCCTGGATCTGGGGATTCCCTGGATTTGGGGATTTCCTGGATCTGGGGATTCCCTGGATCTGGGGATTCCCTGGATTTTGGGGATTCCCTGGATTTTGGGGATTACCTGGATTTTGGGGATTCCCTGGATTTTGGGGATTACCTGGATCTGGGGATTCCCTGGATTTTGGGGATTCCCTGGATCTGGGGATTCTCTGGATTTGGGGATTCCCTGGACTTGGGGATTCCCTCAATTTGGGGATTCCCTGGATTTTGGGGATTCCCTGAATTTTGGGGATTCCCTGGACTTGGGGATTCCTTGGAATTGGGGGTTCCTTGGAATTGGGGATTCCCTGGACTTGGGGAATCCCTCAATTAGGGGATTCCCGGAATTTGGGGATTCCCTGGATTTTGGGGATTCCCTGGATCTGGGGATTCTCTGGATTTTGGAGATTCCCTGGAATTGGGGATTCCCTCAATTTGGGGATTCCCTGGATTTGGGGGTTCCCTGGATCTGGGGATTCCCTGGATCTGGGGATTCCCTGGAATTGGGGATTCCCTGGATTTGGGGGGTTCCCTGAATCTGGGGATTCCCTCAATTTGGGGATTCCCTGGAATTGGGGATTCCCTCAATTTGGGGATTCCCTGGACTTGGGGATTCCCTGGATCTGGGGATTCCCTGGATCTGGGGATTCCCTGGAATTGGGGATTCCCCTGGATCTGGGGATTCCCTGGATTTTGGGGATTCCCTGGAATTGGGGGTTCCCTGGATTTGGGGATTCCCTGGATCTGGGGATTCCCTGGATTTTGGGGATTCCCTGGAATTGGGGGTTCCCTGGATTTGGGGATTCCCCTGGATCTGGGGATTCCCTGGATTTGGGGATTCCCCTGGATCTGGGGATTCCCTGGATTTTGGGGATTCCCTGGAATTGGGGATTCCCTGGATTTGGGGATTCCCTGGATTTGGGGATTCTCTGAATTTGGGGGTTCTCTGGATTTAGGGATTCCCTGGATTTGGGGATTCCCTGGATCTGGGGATTCCCTGGATTTGGGGATTCCCTGGATTTGGGGATTCCCTGGATCTGGGGATTCCCTGGATTTGGGGGTTCCCTGGATTTGGGGATTCCCTGGATTTTGGGGATTACCTGGATCTGGGGATTCCCTGGATCTGGGGATTCCCTCAATTTGGGGATTCCCTGGATTTTGGGGATTCCCTGGATCTGGGGATTCCCTGGATCTGGGGATTCCCTGGATTTGGGGATTCCCTGGATCTGGGGATTCCCTGGATTTGGGGATTCCCTGGATCTGGGGATTCCCTGGAATTGGGGATTCCTGGGCTTGCTCTGCCCTCTAGAGGACATTCCTGAGCCTTTGGAATTTTCCAACTCCTGAAATTCCTGCCCTGGGCCCTTTTCCCAGCTCTGGAATTCCCTGGGTGGCTGGAAAAGGTTGGAAAAGGATGGAAAAACCTGAAAAATGGGCTGGAAAAGGGCAGGAAAACCCTGGAAAAGTTCCCAGGGTTCTGATCTGATTCCCAGTCCGTTCCCAGTCCATTCCCAGTCCGTTCCCAGTCCATTCCCAGTCCTTTTTCAGTCCATTCCTGGTTTGTTCCCAGTTTGTTCCCGGTTCATTCCCGGTTCATTCCATTCAGTCCCAGTTTGTTCCTGGTTCATCCGAGTTCATTCCCAATTCATTCAGGTCCATTCCCAGTTTGTTCCCAGTTTGTTCCCGGTCTGCTCCCGGTTCATTCCCAGTTCATTCCTGGTTCACTCCCAGTTCATTCCCGGCTGTGGTGATCCCAGTGTTCCCGGTTCATTCCCAGTCCATTCCCAGTTTGTTCCCATCTCATTCCCGTTTCACTCCTGTTTCATTCCCAGTCCATTCCCAGTTTGTTCCAGTCCTTTCCCAGTTCATTCCCACTCCATTCCCGGTTCATTCCAGTCCATTCCCGGTTCATTCCAGTCCATTCCCGGTTTGTTCCCAGTCCATTCCTGGTTTGTTCCCAGTCCATTCCCAATTTGTTCCCAGTCCATTCCCAGTCCATTCCCGGTCCATTCCTGTTTCATTCCTAGTCCATTTCCAGTTTGTTCCCGTTTCATTCACACTCCATTCTCGGTTCCAGTCCATTCCTGGATCATTCCACTCCATTCCCGGTTTGTTCCCAGTTCATTCCCAGTCCATTCCTGGTTTGTTCCAGTCCATTCCTGTTTCATTCCAATCCATTCCCAGTTTGTTCCCAGTCCATTCCCACTCCATTCCCACTCCATTCCCACTCCATTCCCAGTCCATTCCCAGTCCATTCCTAGTTTGTTCCAGTCCATTCCTGATCCATTCCTAGTTGATTCCTGTTTCGTTCCCAGTCCATTCCCGGTCCATTCCCGGTTCATTCCAGTCCATTCCTGTTTCATTCCAATCCATTCCCAGTTTGTTCCCAGTCCATTCCCACTCCATTCCCACTCCATTCCCAGTCCATTCCCGGTCCATTCCCGGTTCATTCCAGTCCATTCCTGTTTCATTCCAATCCATTCCCAGTTTGTTCCCAGTCCATTCCCACTCCATTCCCACTCCATTCCCAGTCCATTCCCGGTCCATTCCCGGTTCATTCCAGTCCATTCCTGTTTCATTCCAATCCATTCCCAGTTTGTTCCCAGTCCATTCCCACTCCATTCCCAATCCATTCCCAGTCCATTCCCAGTCCATTCCCACTCCATTCCCGGTTCATTCCAGTCCATTCCTGTTTCATTCCAATCCATTCCCAGTCCGTTCCCAGTCCATTCCCAATCCATTCCCAGTCCATTCCCGGTTCATTCCCGTTTCACTCCCGCTGTTCCCGCAGGGATTCCCGGCGGGATCGGGATCGGGACCGGGATCGGGACCGGGAGCGCCGCGTCCCCTCCCCGGATGTGATTGTGCTGTCGGACAATGAGCCCTCGAGCCCCCGAGTCAACGGCCTGTCCCGGATCCCCCTGCCAGAGCCCGGCTCGGAGGCACTGCTGGTGAGACTGGGGGGACTGGGAATGGGCTGGGGGACTGGGAATGGGCTGGGGGAAATGGGCTGGGGAACTGGGAATGGGCTGGGGGGAATGGGAATGGGCTGGGGGAAATGGGCTGGGGAACTGGGAATGGGCTGGGGGGAATGGGAATGGGCTGGGGAACTGGGAATGGGCTGGGGGAATGGGAATGGGCTGGGGGAAATGGGAATGGGCTGAGGGGAATGGGAATGGGCTGGGGGGAATGGGAATGGGCTGGGGAACTGGGAATGGGCTGGGGGGAATGGGAATGGGCTGGGGAACTGGGAATGGGCTGGGGGAATGGGAATGGGCTGGGGGACTGGGAATGGGCTGGGGGACTGGGAATGGGCTGGGGGAATGGGAATGGGCTGGGGGGAATGGGAATGGGCTGGGGGGAATGGGAATGGGCTGGGGGAAATGGGAATGGGCTGGGGGAAATGGGATTGGGCTGGGGGGAATGGGAATGGGCTGGGGGAAATGGGAATGGGCTGGGGAAATGGGCTGGGGAACTGGGAGTGGGCTGGGGGAACTGGGCTGGGGGAATGGGGTTGGGCTGGGGAACTGGGAATGGGCTGGGGAAATGGGCTGGGGAACTGGGAATGGGCTGGGGGAATGGGAATGGGCTGGGGGAAATGGGAATGGGCTGGGAGAACTGGGAATGGACTGGGGGAACTGGGATTGGCATTAATTCCCAGTTGGATTCCCAGTTGGATTAATTCCCGGTTTCATTCCTGGTTGAATTCCCGGTTGGATTTATTCCTGGTTGCATTAATTCCCAGTTGCATTCCCGGTTGAATTCCTGGTTAATTCCCAGTTGAATTCCGGGTTGCATTAATTCCTGGTTGGATTAATTAATTCCCGGTTAATTCCCATTTGCATTAATCCATTCCCAGTTCATTCCCGGTTGCATTAATCCATTCCCAGTTAATTCCCGGTTGGATTAATTAATTCCCGGTTAATTCCTGTTTGCATTAATCCATTCCCGGTTCATTCCTGGTTCATTCCCGGTTAGTTCCCGGTTAATTCCCGGTTGCATTAATCAATTCCTGGTTCATTCCCGGTTAGTTCCCGGTTAATTCTCGGTTGCATTAATCAATTCCTGGTTCATTCCCGGTTAGTTCCCAGTTAATTCTCGGTTAGTTCCCAGCTCATTCCCGGTTGCATTAATCCATTCCCGGTTAATTCCTGGCTCATTCCCGGTTGGATTAATGAATTCCTGGTTAATCCCCGCTCCGTTCCCGGTTTCATTAATCCATTCCCAGTTAATCCCCGCTCCATCCTCGATCCATTCCTGGTTAGTTCCCGGTGAATCCCCGGTCCATGCCCGGTCCATTCCCGGTTGGATTAATGAATTCCCGGTCCATTCCCGGTTGGATTAATGAATCCCCGGTCCATTCCCGGTTTCATTAACCCATTCCCGGTTTCACTAACCCATTCCCGCTGTGTTCCCGGTTCATTCCCGGTTTCACTAACCCATCCCCACTGCGTTCCGTTCCCGGTCCATTCCCGGTTTCACTAACCCATCCCCACTGCGTTCCCGGTTCATTCCCAGTTGGGTTAATGAATTCCCGGTTAGTTCCCGGTGAATCTCCGCTGCATTCCCGGTCCATTCCCGGTTTCTCTAACCCATCCCCGCTGCGTTCCCGGTTCATTCCCGGTTGGGTTAATGAATTCCCGGTTAGTTCCCGGTGAATCTCCGCTGCATTCCCGGTCCATTCCCGGTTTCACTAACCCATCCCCGCCGCGTTCCCGGTCCATTCCCGGTTGGGTTAGTGAATTCCCGGTTAGTTCCCGGTGAATCCCCGCTGCATTCCCGGTGCATTCCCATTTCTCTAACCCATCCCCGTTGCATTCCCGGTTCATTCCCGTTTCTCTAACCCATCCCCGCTGCGTTCCTGGTTCATTCCTGGTCCATTCCTGGTTGGGTTAGTGAATTCCCGGTTAGTTCCCGGTGAATCCCCACTGCATTCCTGGTTCATTCCCGGTTTCTCTAACCCATCCCTGCTGCGTTCCCGGTCCATTCCCGGTTTCATTAACCCATTCCCGGTCCATTCCTGGTTTCATTAACCCATCCCTGCTGCGTTCCCGGTCCATTCCCGGTTTCATTAACCCATTCCCGGTCCATTCCCGGTTTCTCTAACTCATCCCCGCTGCGTTCCTGGTCCATTCCTGGTCCATTCCTGGTTGGGTTAATGAGTTCCCGGTTAGTTCCCGGTGAATCCCCGCTGCGTTCCCTGTTCATTCCCGTTTCTCTAACCCATTCCCGCTGCGTTCCCGGTTCATTCCCGGTTGGGTTAATGGATTCCCGGTCAGTTCCCGGTGAATCCCCGCTGCATTCCAGGTTCATTCCCGTTTCCCTAACCCGTCCCCGCCGCGTTCCCGGTTCATTCCTGGTTGGGTTAATGAATTCCCGGTCAGTTCCCGGTGAATCCCCGCTCCGTTCCCGGTCCATTCCCGGTTGGGTTAATGAATTCCCGGTTAGTTCCCGGTGAATCCCCGCTGCGTTCCCGGTTCATTCCCGGTTGGGTTAATGAATTCCCGGTTAGTTCCCGGTGAATCCCCGCTGCGTTCCCGGTTCATTCCCGGTTGGGTTAGTGAATTCCCGGTTAGTTCCCGGTGAATCCCCGCTGCGTTCCCGGTCCATTCCCGGTTTCACTAACCCATCCCTGCTGCGTTCCTGGTTCATTCCTGGTTCATTCCTGGTTCATTCCCGGTTGAGTTAATGAATTCCCGGTCAGTTCCCGGTGAATCCCCGCTGCATTCCCGGTCCATTCCCGTTTCTCTAACCCGTCCCCGCTCCATCCCGGTCCATTCCCGGTTTCACTAACCCATCCCCGCTGCATTCCCGGTGCATTCCCGGTTTCATTAACCCATTCCCGGTGCATTCCCAGTTTCTCTAACCCATCCCCGCTGCGTTCCCGGTTCATTCCCGGTTGAGTTAATGAATTCCCGGTCAGTTCCCGGTGAATCCCCGCTCCGTTCCCGGTTCATTCCCGGTTTCACTAACCCATCCCCGCTGCGTTCCTGGTCCATTCCTGGTCCATTCCTGGTTGGGTTAATGAGTTCCCGGTTAGTTCCCGGTGAATCCCCGCTGCATTCCCGGTTCATTCCCGTTTCTCTAACCCATTCCCGGTTCATTCCCGTTTCTCTAACCCATTCCCAGTTCATTCCCGTTTCTCTAACCCATCCCCGCTGCGTTCCCAGTCCATTCCCGGTTTCATTAATCCATTCCCGGTTTCATTAACCCATTCCCGGTTTCTCTAACCCATCCCCGGTTTCTCTAACCCATCCCCGCTGCGTTCCTCGTCCATTCCTGGTTGGGTTAGTGAATTCCCGGTTAGTTCCCGGTGAATCCCCGCTCCGTTCCCGGTCCATTCCTGGTTGGGTTAGTGAATTCCCGGTTAGTTCCCGGTAAATCCCCGCTGCGTTCCTGGTTCATTCCCGGTTTCATTAACCCATTCCCGGTCCATTCCCGGTTTCTCTAACCCATCCCCGGTTTCATTAACCCATCCCCGCTGCGTTCCCGGTTCATTCCCGGTTGGGTTAGTGAATTTCCGGTTAGTTCCCGGTGAATCCCCGCTGCATTCCCGGTTCATTCCCGTTTCCCTAACCCATCCCCGCTGCGTTCCTGGTTCATTCCTGGTTCATTCCTGGTTGGGTTAATGAATTCCCGGTTAGTTCCCGGTGAATCCCCGCTGCATTCCCGGTTCATTCCCGGTTTCATTAACCCATTCCCGGTCCATTCCCGGTTTCTCTAACCCATCCCCGGTTTCATTAACCCATCCCTGCTGCGTTCCCGGTTCATTCCCGGTTGGGTTAATGAATTCCCGGTTAGTTCCCGGTGAATCCCCGCTGCGTTCCCGGTCCATTCCCGGTTTCTCTAACCCATCCCCGCTGCGTTCCTGGTCCATTCCCGGTTCATTCCCGGTTGGGTTAATGAGTTCCCGGTTAGTTCCCGGTGAATCCCCGCTGCATTCCCGGTTCATTCCCGTTTCTCTAACCCATCCCAGCTGCGTTCCCGGTCTATTCCCGGTTGGGTTAGTGAATTCCCGGTTAGTTCCCGGTGAATCCCCGCTGCATTCCCGGTTCATTCCCGTTTCTCTAACCCATCCCCGCTGCGTTCCCGGTTCATTCCCAGTTGGGTTAATGAATTCCCGGTCAGTTCCCGGTGAATCCCCGCTCCGTTCCCGGTCCATTCCCGTTTCCCTAACCCGTCCCCGCTGCGTTCCCGGTTCATTCCCGGTTGAGTTAATGAATTCCCAGTCAGTTCCCGGTGAATCCCCGCTCCGTTCCCGGTCCATTCCCGTTTCCCTAACCCGTCCCCGCTGCGTTCCCGGTTCATTCCCGGTTGGGTTAATGAATTCCCGGTCAGTTCCCGGTGAATCCCCGCTGCATTCCCGGTCCATTCCCGTTTCCCTAACCCGTCCCCGCCGCCTTCCGTTCCAGCGGAGCCCCGAGCAGCGCGAGCGCCTGATCAAGCAGCTGCAGGAGGAGCTGAGGCTGGAGGAGGCCAAGCTGGTTCTGCTGAAGAAACTGCGCCAGAGCCAGAGCCAGAAGGAGCCCCCGGCGCCCAAGGTGGGCATCCCCAAATTCCCAAATTCCACAAACTCTGGGAAATGGAATGTCCCATGGGATGGATTTTCTGGGAAATTTTTAAGGGTTTTTTGGGGATTTTTTAGAGTTTTTTTATATTTTTAGCACTTTTTTTGGGATTTTTAAAGCCTTTTTCTGATATTTTATTAAATTTTTTTCTGGGGTTTTTTAGGTTTTTTCGGGATCTTTATGGATTTTTACAATTTTTTTTTTTTTTTGGATTTTTCAGGGGGTTTTTAAGGGTTTTTTTCCAGATTTTTAACCCTTTTTCTGAGATTTTAAAGATTTTTTTAGGTTTTTTTTCTGGGATTTGAAAAGACTTTTTCTGGGACTTTTTTAGATTTTTTTCTGCGATTTTTTCCGTTTTTTCTCTGGATTTTTTTGGATTTTAGAATAATTTTTTAGATTTTTTTTCTGGGTTTTTAAAGTGTTTTTTCCGGGATTTTTAAATATTTTTGGGGAGTTTTTTTTTTTTTTTTCAATTTTTTTTCTCGGATTTTTAAAGATTTTTTTAGGGTTATTTTCTGGGTTTTTTAAAGTTTTTTTTCTGGGATTTTTAAAGATTTTTTTTTCCCTGGATTTTTAGCCCTTTGTCTGGGATTATTAAGATTTCATTAAGATTTTTTCCTAGGATTTTTAAAGATTCTTTTAGATTTTTTTTCTGGAATTTTAAAAGATTTTTTTAGGTTTTTTTTGGGATTTGTAATACTTTTAGTGGGATTTTTCTAGATTTTTTTCCTGGGATTTTTAAAGGTTTATTTTCTGGAATTTTAAATAATTTTTTTAGAATTTTTTTCTGGTTTTTTTTTAGTCCCTTTCTTGGATTTTTAAACACAATTCCTGGAATTTTTAATCCCCTTTCCTGGAATTTTGGACTTTTTTTTTTTTTTTAACCCTTTTTCCTGCAATTTTTTTTACCCCTTTCTTGAATTTTTTAGACTTTTTTTTTTTTCTGGAATTTTTAATCCCTTTTCCCACATTTTTTAACTCTTTTCCTGGGATGTTTTTTAACCCAATTCCTGCCATTTTTAAACCCTTTTTCTAGAATTTTTTTAACCCTTTCCCAGAATTTTTAACCCTTTCCAAGATTTCTCAGCTCTCTTGGCTTCTCCCTTTTCCCAGAATTTTCCTGGAATTCTGGGATGAGCAGGGCAAGAATTTCTCCTGAATTTCTGAATTTCCCAAAGGTTTTCCCTAAATTCCCTAAATTTCCTTTTCTGTGTTGGAATTCCTGAGGATTTTCCTTCTAATTCCCAAATTCCTGAGGATTTTCCTGTCAATCCCCAAGGATGTTCCTCTGAATTCCCAAAGATTTTCCCACTAATTCCAAAGAATTTTCATTCCCAAGGATTCTCCTGCCAATTCTTGAGGATTTTCCTGCTAATTCCCAAATTCTCCAGGATTTTTCTGCTAATTCCCAAATTCTCCAGGATTTTCCTGCTAATTCCCAAATTCTCCAGGATTTTCCTGTTCATTCCCAAGGATTTTAATTATAATCCCCAAGAATTTTCCCACTAATTCTCAGTTTCCCAAGGATTTTCCTGCCAATCCCCAACTCCTCAAATCCACAACGATTTTCCTGCTAATTCCCAAATCCTCAAGGATTTTCCTGTTTATTCCCAAGGATTTTCGTGCTAATTCCCAAATCCTCAAGGATTTTCCTGCTCATTCCCAAATTCTCAAGAATGTTTTTGCTCATCCCAAGGATTTTCCTGCTAATTCCCAAATCCTCAAGGATTTTCCTGCTAATTCCCAAGGATTTTCCTGCTAATTCCCAAATCCTCAAGGATTTTCCTGCTAATTCCCAAATCCTCAAGGATTTTCCTGCTAATTCCCAAATCCTCAAGGATTTTCCTGCTCATTCCCAAATTCTCAAGAATGTTTTTGCTCATCCCAAGGATTTTCCTGCCAATCCCCAATTCCTCAACTCCCCAACGATTTTCCTGCTAATTCCCAAATCCTCAAGGATTTTCCTGCTAATTCCCAAGGATTTTCCTGCTAATTCCCAAATCCTCAAGGATTTTCCTGCTCATCCCAAGGATTTTCCTGTTAATTCCCAAGGATTTTCCTGCTCATCCCAAGGATTCTCCCTCTCCTCCCCACCCCCTTTCCCAGGGAGGAGCCGCCGCCAATCCCGAGGATTCCCCGCAGGATTTTCCCGGGTTTTCCCGGGTTTTCCCGGGTTTCCCCTCCCCCCTCTCTGCATTCCCACTTTTCCCAGCCTCATCCCTCTGCTCTCTTTGCCCTTTTTTCCTTTTCCAGCTTTCCTCGGCTCCCTCTGGAAGCGCTGCGGCCACTCCCCCGCCCTTGGTGCGGGGCCCCCAGGCTGTTCCCGCTGGGAAAACCTCCCTCCAGGTCAGTGGGAGCCAGGAGAAACCCGGGAAAAATCTGGGAAAATACTGGGAAAATACCTGGAAAAATCCCCGGGGAAATACCAGAAAAAAAACTGGGAAAAACCTGGAAATGTCACAGAAAAATCCCAGAAAAAAACCTGGAAAAATAACAAAAAAAAACTGGGAAAAAAACCCGGAAAAATTACAGAAAAATACCCGGGAAAATCCCAGAAAAATCCCGGAAAAAAAAAAATAGGGAAAATCCCAGAAAAAAACCCGGGAAAAATCTGGGAAAAAACCAGGGAAAATACTGGGAAAATACTGGGAAAATACCTGGGGAAATACCAGAAAAAAACTGGGAAAAACCTGGAAATGTCACAGAAAAATCCCAGAAAAAAACCGGGAAAAATAACAAAAAAACTGGAAAAAAAAACCCGGAAAAATTCCGGGAAAAATCCCAGAAAAATCCCGGAAAAAAAAATAGGGAAAATCCCAGAAAAAAAAAACGGGAAAAATCTGGGAAAAAACAGGGAAAATACTGGGAAAATACCTGGAAAAATCCCCGGGGAAATACCAGAAAAAAACCGGGAAAAACCCGGAAATGTCACAGAAAAATCCCAGAAAAAAACCGGGAAAAATAACAAAAAAAACCTGGAAAAAAAACCCGGAAAAATCCCGGGAAAAATTACAGAAAAATACCCGGAAAAATCCCGGGAAAATCCCAGAAAAATCCCGGAAAAAAAAATAGGGAAAATCCCAGAAAAAAAACCCGGGAAAAATCTGGGAAAAATTCTGGAAAATACTTGGAAAAATCCCCGGGGAAATACCAGAAAAAAAATGGGAAAAACCCGGAAATGTCACAGAAAAATCCCAGAAAAAAACCCGGGAAAAATAACAAAAAAAACTGGAAAAATCCCGGGAAAAATTACAGAAAAATACCCGGAAAAATCCCGGGGAAAATCCCAGAAAAATCCCGGAAAAAAAAATGGGGAAAATCCCAGAAAAAACCCAGGAAAAATCTGGGAAAAATTCTGGAAAATACTTGGAAGAATCCCCGGGGAAATACCAGAAAAAAAACTGGGAAAATCACGGAAAAAACACGGAAAAATCACAGAAAAAACCGGAAAAATTACAAAAAAGTCATGGAAAAAACCCGGGGAAAATTACAAAAAAATCGGAAAAAAATCCCAGAAAAAACCCGGGAAAAATAACGGATAAATCACGGGAAAAAACCCGGGAAAAATCCTGGAAAATACCTGGAAAAATCCCGGGGGAAATACCAGAAAAAAACCCGGGAAAAATCACGGAAAAAAACCGGGAAAATCCCAGAAAAAAACCGGAAAAAATCCCAAAAAAATCCTGGGGAAAATCACAGAAAAAAAACGGGAAAAATCCCAAAAAAATCCCGGAAAAATCCCAGGAAAAGCTGCCAGGATTGCTCAGCTCCCACTGGGTTATTTTTATTATTATTTATTTTTTTTTTTTTTTTAGGGATAACAGGGAAAGGTGGAAATAGGATTTTTCAGGGGAAATTCCTGGGATTTTGTGTCAGGGAATTCCTGGATTTTTTTTGTCAGGGAATCAAGAAATTATTTCTGGAATTGCTGAGAGAATTCCTGAATTTTCTGTCAGCAAATCCCTGAATTCTCTCAGGGAATTCCTGGAATTTCCATGAAGGAATATTGGAATTTTTTCAGGAATTTCTCAGGGAATTCTGGATTTTTTTCAGGAATTTTCAGGGATTTTTTTCAGGAATTTCTCAGGGAATTCTGGATTTTTTTCAGGAATTTCTCAGTGATTCCCAGCATTTGAAAAATCTCATTCCAGGCTGAATCAAATCCTGGGAATCCTCAGGGAAGGAAAATCCCAAAATCCATGGAGAGCTGTCAATCACCCCTGGAATCCTGAAATTCCCAAAATTTTGGGGTTTTTTTTGTGATAACAAAACCTGAATTCCCAAACTGCTCCAGCACAAAGGATTTTCCCTGAAAAAATATTTGAAAAACTGAAATTCCAGAGGGATTTTTCTCTCCATTCCCAATTCCAGGAATCTTTCCCTTGGCAGCACTTCCTGAAAAACCCTCAGGAAATCTCAGAGTTAATCCCAAAAATCTGATTTATCCCAACAATTCCTATGGAATTTTGGGTGAATGAACCTGCAGCAATTCCAGAATGGAAATTCCCAACATCCCAAATTCCTCTGGAATTCCAGAACCTGGGAAAGAGGAAAATTAAAAATTGGGATTTTTGAGGAATGTTGGGAATATTTGGAATATTCCAGCACCAGGAGGGAATTTTAGGATTTTAATCCTGGGGCAGCAGCTTTTCCAAACTCTTCTCTCCTCATTCCTTTCCTCATTCCTCTTCCAGGATTTTTCCAAAGTTTTTTTCTTCTTTCCTCCCTTTTCCTTTCCTTGCTTTTCTTTTCCCTCTTCCAGGATTTTATTTTCCCTGATCTTTTCCTTTCTGTGATTCCTTTTCCAAGATTTTTTCCCAAAGTTTTTTTTTTTCCCTCCTCCATTTTTTATTTCCCTGTTTTTCCTTTCCCTCCACAAATCCCAATATTTACATTCCCCATTCCCACAATTCCCAGCACCTTTTTTTCCCTTTTTTTTGCCAATTTTCCCCCTTTTTTTTCTGCTTTCCTTTTCCTCTTCTATGATTTTTCCCAAAGTTTTCCTTCTCTCCACAAATCCCAACATTTCCATTCCCTATTGTCACCATTCCAAGCACTTTTTCCCATTTTCTCCCCATTTTTCCTCCATTTTCCCCCCAGTTTCTCTTTTTCCATTTTCCACATTTCCCCCTTTTTTTTCATTTTTTTCTCCATTTTCCCCGTTTTCTCCCCATTTTTCCATTTTTTTCTCAATTTCCCCCAATTTTTCCCATTTTTTTCCCATTTTTTCCCATTTTCCCCTCATATTCCCCCATCCCCATTATCCCCACCCCCATGCAGACACTTTTCCCAATTTTTCCCATTTTCCCCCTGATTTTTCTCTCAATTTCCCCCCATATTTTCCCATTTCTCCCCATATTTTCCCTGATTTTTCCCCCCATTTTCCCCCTGATTTTTCCCATTTCCCTCCTGATTTTTCTCCCCATTTTTCCTATTTTCCTCCCAATTTTTTTCCATTTTTTCCCTGATTTTTCTCCCCATTTTTTCCCATTTTTCCCCTGATTTTTCCCATTTCTCCCCCATTTTCCCCCATTTTTTCCCCCCATTCCCCCCCATTTCCCCCCCATCCCACCCCACCTCCTGCTGACTCTTTCCCCATTTTTCCCCCCATTCCCCCCCATTTTTCCCCCCCATTTTCCCCCATCCCACCCCACCCCCTGCTGACTCTTTCCCCATTTTTTCCCATTTTTCCCCCATTTTTCCCCCTTTTTCCCCCCCATTTCCCCCCCACCCCACCCCCTGCTGACTCTTTTCCCATTTTTTCCCCCCCATTTTTCCCCCCCATTCCCCCCCATTTCCCCCCATCCCACCCCACCTCCTGCTGACTCTTTCCCCATTTTTCCCCTTTTTTTCCCCCATTTTTCCCCCCCATTTCCCCCATCCCACCCCACCCCCTGCTGACTCTTTCCCCATTTTCCCCCCATTTTTCCCCCATTTCCCCCCCATTTTTGCCCCCCATCCCACCCCACCTCCTGCTGACTCTCTCCCCATTTTTCCCCTTTTTTCCCCCCCATTTCCCCCCATCCCACCCCACCTCCTGCTGACTCTTTCCCCATTTTTTCCCCCCCATTTTTCCCCCCATTTCCCCCCATTTTCCCCCCATTTTTCCCCCCCATTTCCCCCATCCCACCCCACCCCCTGCTGACTCTTTCCCCATTTTTCCCCCCATTCCCCCCATTTTTCCCCCCCATTTCCCCCCCATTTTTCCCCCCATCCCACCCCACCCCCTGCTGACTCTTTCCCCATTTTTTCCCATTTTTCCCCCCCATTTCCCCCCCATTTTTCCCCCCATCCCACCCCACCTCCTGCTGACTCTCTCCCCATTTTTTCCCCTTTTTTCCAGCCCTCCTCCAGCCGCCTCCCAGGCTCAGGGATCCCTCCCCCTCTGCTCAGGGGGGGCCAGGCAGCCTCAGCCAAGCTGGGATCCCAGCAGAGCCCCCAGATCGTCATGCCCCCCCTGGTCCGAGGGGCCCAGGTGAGCTCTGCCCATCCCAAAAAAAAAAAAAAAATTAAAATTCAATTTGGGAATCTCTCCCCCTGCTTGGATCAAAGGGTTGGTGTGCTCCCCACGAAAATAAAATGGAATTTCTGGGATTTCGGGGGTTAATTTGGGTTGGTTTTTTTTCTTTTTTTTTTGACTTTGTGGGTTTTGATTCTTGTTTTTCCACAAATTCCTAACTCTATTTGTGTTTTCTCAAAAAATTCACTCAGAAATTTGGGAATTTGGGGCTGGAATGTGTCAGCCAGGGGTTCTTTTCCCTTTATTCCATGTTAATTCCCACTTCTCCCTGTTCCTGCCCCTTTTCCTCTCCCAGCAACTCCTCTCAGAAACTTGGGAATTTGGGAATGAAATATGGCAGGGATTTTTTTCCTTTCCTGTTTTTTGGATTCCCACTTTTCCCTGGTTCCTGACCCTTTTTCTGTTTTCTGCCAACAACTCCACTCAGAAACTTGGGAATTTGGGTCTGGAATGTATCAGCCAGGGATTTTTTTCCCTTTATTCCATGTTAATTCCCACTTTTCCCTGTTCCTCTCCAGCAAATCCACTCAGAAACTTGGGAATTTGTGGCTGGAATGTCTCAACCAGGGTTTCTTTTCCCTTTATTCCATGTTAATTCCCACTTTTCGCTGTTCCTGCCCCTCTCCTCTCCAGCAAATCCACTCAGAAACTTGGGAATTTGGGGCTGGAATGTCTCAACCAGGGATTTTTTTCCCTTTATTCCATGTTAATCCCCACTTTTCCCTGTTCCTCTCCAGCAAATCCACTCAGAAACTTGGGAATTTGTGGCTGTAATGTCTCAACCAGGGTTTTTTTTCCCTTTATTCCATGTTAATCCCCACTTTTCCCTGTTTCTCTCCAGCAAATCCACTCAGAACCTTGGGAATTTGGGTCTGGAATGTCTCAACCAGGGTGTTTTTTTCCCTTTATTCCATGTTAATCCCCACTTTTCCCTGTTTCTCTCCAGCAAATCCACTCAGAAACTTGGGAATTTGTGGCTGGAATGTCTCAACCAGGGTGTTTTTTTCCCTTTATTCCATGTTAATCCCCACTTTTCCCTGTTCCTGCCCCTCTCCAGCAAATCCACTCAGAAACTTGGGAATTTGGGAATGAAATATGGCAGGGATCTTTTTCCTTTCCTGCTTTGTGGATTTCCACTTTTCCCTGGTTCCTGACCCTTTTTCTGTTTTCTGCCAACAACTCCACTCAGAAACTTGGGAATTTGGGTCTGGAATGTCTCAACCAGGGATTTTTTTCCCTTTATTCCATGTTAATCCCCACTTTTCCCTGTCCCTCTCCAGCAAATCCACTCAGAAACTTGGGAATTTGGGGCTGGAATGTCTCAACCAGGGTGTTTTTTTTCCCTTTATTCCATGTTGATCCCCACTTTTCCCTGCCCCTCTCCAGCAAATCCACTCAGAAATTTGGGAATTTGGGTCTGGAATGAGTCAACCAGGGTTTTTTTTCCCTTTATTCCATGTTGATCCCCACTTTTCCCTGCCCCTCTCCAGCAAATCCACTCAGAAACTTGGGAATTTGGGTCTGGAATGTCTCAACCAGGGATTTTTTTCCCTTTATTCCATGTTAATTCCCACTTTTCCCTGTTCCTGCCCCTCTCCAGCAAATCCACTCAGAAACTTGGGAATTTGGGTCTGTAATGTCTCAACCAGGGATTTTTTTCCCTTTATTCCATGTTAATCACCACTTTTCCCTGTTCCTCTCCAGCAAATCCACTCAGAAACTTGGGAATTTGGGTCTGGAATGTGTCAGCCAGGGTTTCTTTTCCCTTTATTCCATGTTAATCCCCACTTTTCCCTGTTCCTCTCCAGCAAATCCACTCAGAAATTTGGGAATTTGGGTCTGGAATGTCTCAACCAGGGATTTTTTTCCCTTTATTCCATGTTAATTCCCACTTTTCCCTGTTCCTCTCCAGCAAATCCACTCAGAAACTTGGGAATTTGGGAATGAAATATGGCAGGGATCTTTTTCCTTTCCTGCTTTTTGGATTTCCACTTTTCCCTAGTTCCTGACCCTTTTTCTGTTTTCTGCCAACAACTCCACTCAGAAACTTGGGAATTTGGGGCTGGAATGTCTCAACCAGGGATTTTTTTCCCTTTATTCCATGTTAATTCCCACTTTTCCCTGTTCCTGCCCCTCTCCAGCAAATCCACTCAGAAACTTGGGAATTTGGGTCTGGAATGTCTCAACCAGGGTTTTTTTTCCCTTTATTCCATGTTAATCCCCACTTTTCCCTGTTCCTGCCCCTCTCCAGCAAATCCACTCAGAAATTTGGGAATTTGGGTCTGGAATGTCTCAACCAGGGATTTTTTTCCCTTTATTCCATGTTAATCCCCACTTTTCCCTGTTCCTCTCCAGCAAATCCACTCAGAAACTTGGGAATTTGTGGCTGGAATGTCTCAACCAGGGATTTTTTTCCCTTTATTCCATGTTAATCCCCACTTTTCCCTGTTTCTCTCCAGCAAATCCACTCAGAAACTTGGGAATTTGGGTCTGTAATGTCTCAACCAGGGGTTTTTTTTCCCTTTATTCCATGTTAATCCCCACTTTTCCCTGTTCCTCTCCAGCAAATCCACTCAGAAACTTGGGAATTTGTGGCTGTAATGTCTCAACCAGGGGGTTTTTTTTCCCTTTATTCCATGTTAATTCCCACTTTTCCCTGTTCCTCTCCAGCAAATCCACTCAGAAACTTGGGAATTTGGGGCTGGAATGTCTCAACCAGGGATTTTTTTCCCTTTATTCCATGTTGATCCCCACTTTTCCCTGTTCCTCTCCAGCAAATCCACTCAGAAACTTGGGAATTTGGGTCTGGAATGTCTCAACCAGGGTGTTTTTTTCCCTTTATTCCATATTAATCCCCACTTTTCCCTGTTCCTCTCCAGCAAATCCACTCAGAAACTTGGGAATTTGGGTCTGTAATGTCTCAACCAGGGTTTTTTTTTCCCTTTATTCCATGTTAATCCCCACTTTTCCCTGTTTCTCTCCAGCAAATCCACTCAGAAACTTGGGAATTTGTGGCTGTAATGTGTCAACCAGGGATTTTTTTCCCTTTATTCCATGTTGATCCCCACTTTTCCCTGTTCCTCTCCAGCAAATCCACTCAGAAACTTGGGAATTTGGGAATGAAATATGGCAGGGATCTTTTTCCTTTCCTGCTTTTTGGATTCCCACTTTTCCCTGTTCCTGCCCCTCTCCAGCAAATCCACTCAGAAACTTGGGAATTTGTGGCTGTAATGTCTCAACCAGGGATTTTTTTCCCTTTATTCCATGTTAATCCCCACTTTTCCCTGTTCCTCTCCAGCAAATCCACTCAGAAACTTGGGAATTTGGGTCTGGAATGTCTCAACCAGGGATTTTTTTCCCTTTATTCCATGTTAATCCCCACTTTTCCCTGTTCCTCTCCAGCAAATCCACACCATCCGGCAGCACTCGAGCACGGGCCCGCCGCCGCTGCTGCTGGCCCCGCGCGCCTCCGTGCCCTCGGTGCAGATCCAGGGCCAGAGGATCATCCAGCAGGGCCTGATCCGCGTGGCCAACGTGCCCAACGCCAGCCTGCTGGTCAACATCCCCCAGGTGAGAATTCCCACTGGGAATTACTGGGAGTTACTGGGAATTCCTGTCAGGAATAGGGTGGGAATGGCCAGTGCCAGCCTGCTGGTCAACATCCCCCAGGTGAGAATTCCCACTGGGAGGTACTGGGAATTCCTGTCAGGAATGGGGGAAATGGCCAGTGCCAGCCTGCTGGTCAACATCCCCCAGGTGAGAATTCCCACTGGGAATTACTGGGAGTTACTGGAAATTCCTGTCAGGAATAGGGTGGGAATGGCCAGTGCCAGCCTGCTGGTCAACATCCCCCAGGTGAGAATTCCCACTGGGAGTTACTGGGAATTCCTGTCAGGAATGGGGGAAATGGCCAGTGCCAGCCTGCTGGTCAACATCCCCCAGGTGAGAATTCCCACTGGGAGTTACTGGGAATTCCTGTCAGGAATGGGGGAAATGGCCAGTGTCAGCCTGCTGGTCAACATCCCCCAGGTGAGAATTCCTACTGGGAGTTACTGGGAATTCCTGTCAGGAATGGGCTGGGAATGGGGGAGTGCCCAACGCCAGCCTGCTGGTCAACATCCCCCAGGTGAGAATTCCCACTGGGAGTTACTGGGAATTCCTGTCAGGAATGGGGGAAATGGCCAGTGTCAGCCTGCTGGTCAACATCCCCCAGGTGAGCATCCCTATTGGGAGTTACTGGGAATTCCTGTCAGGAATGGGCTGGGAATGGCCAGTGCCAGCCTGCTGGTCAACATCCCCCAGGTGAGAATTCCCACTGGGAATTACTGGTATTTTTTGTTGGGAATGGGCTGGGATGGATAGGAATGAGGAGTCTCACCAGTGCCCTCAGCCCAGGCTGGCACTGCCCAGGATGTCCCAATGAACCCATTCCCTGATTCTCAATGATCCCAATGATCCCGTTTCTCTGTCCCCAGGCGTCCCCCACATCCCTGAAGGGCTCGGCAGTGTCCTCTGCCCAGGCTGGCAGTGCCATGGGTGTCCCAATGATCCCAATGATCCCATTTCTCTGTCCCCAGGCATCCCCCACGTCCCTGAAGGGCTCAGCAGTGTCCTCAGGCCAGGCTGACAGTGCCATGGGTGTCCCATTGATCCCATTCCCTGATTCCCAATGATCCCATTCTCATCTCTCTCTGTCCCCAGGCATCCCCCACGTCCCTGAAGGGCTCGGCAGTGTCCTCAGGCCAGGCTGGCAGTGCCCTGGGTGTCCCATTGATCCCATTCCCTGATTCCCAGTGATCCCATTCTCATCTCTCTCTCTCCCCAGGCATCCCCCACGTCCCTGAAGGGCTCGGCAGTGTCCTCAGGCCAGGCTGGCAGTGCCCTGGGTGGCTCTGGGATGTCCCAATGATCCCAATGATCCCATTTCTCTGTCCCCAGGCATCCCCCACATCCCTGAAGGGCTCGGCAGTGTCCTCTGCCCAGGCTGGCAGTGCCATGGGTGGCTCTGGGATGTCCCAATGATCCCAATGATCCCATTTCTCTGTCCCCAGGCATCCCCCACGTCCCTGAAGGGCTCGGCAGTGTCCTCAGGCCAGGCTGGCAGTGCCATGGGTGTCCCAATGATCCCATTTGTCTCTGCAGGCGTCCCCCACGTCCCTGAAGGGCTCGGCAGTGTCCTCAGGCCAGGCTGGCAGTGCCCCAGCGGGTGGCAGCTCCCTGGGTGGCTCTGGGGAGGCCCCTGGCAGCCGCCAGGCCGCCGCCAAGCTGGCGCTGCGCAAGCAGCTGGAGAAGACGCTGCTGGAGATCCCCCCACCCAAACCCCCCGCCCCAGAGATGAACTTCCTGCCCAGCGCCGCCAACAACGAGTTCATCTACCTGGTGGGGCTGGAGGAGGTGGTGCAGAACCTGCTGGAGAGCCAAGGTGGGCATGGAGAGGGCAAAGCCAGGATTACACCTGGCTGGGCTTGTTGAAACTGGCAGGAATGAGGGTTTAAACCTGGCAGGGGTCATTGAAATCTAACAGGAATTCAGGGTTTAAACCTGGCAGGGATCATTAAAACCTTGCAAGAATTCAGGGTTTAAACCTGGCAGAGATCATTAAAACCTAATAGGAATTGAGGGTTTAAACCTGGCAGGGGTCATTGAAATCTAACAGGAATTCAGGGTTTAAACCTGGCAAAGATCATTAAAACCTAACAGGAATTCAGGTTTTAAACCTGGCAGGATTCATTAAAACCTAACAGGAATTCAGGGTTTAAACCTGGCAGGATTCATTAAAACCTAACAGGAATTCAGGGTTTAAACCTGGCAGGGATCACTTTAAACCTGGCAGAGATAATTTAAACCTAACAGGAATTCAGGGTTTAAACCTCACAGGAATCACTGAAACCTGACAGGAATGTAGAGTTTAAACCTGGCAGGGATCATTGAAACTTTACAGAGATCATTTAAACCTCCAATAATCATTTAAACCTCAAGGACAGTTACACTGGGGCTGACCCGCCATGTTTGTCCCTCAGGGAGGTGACAGTGACCAACCCCAGGTTTTTGTCCCTCAGGGAAGGTGACAGTGACCAACCCCAGGTGTTTGTCCCTCAGGGACAGGGACAGTGACCAACCCCAGGTTTTTGTCCCTCAGGGACAGTGACAGTGACCAACCCCAGGTGTTTGTCCCTCAGGGACAGTGACAGTGACCAACCCCAGGTTTTTGTCCCTCAGGGAAGGTGACAGTGACCAATCCCAGGTTTTTGTCCCTCAGGGACAGTGACAGTGACCAACCCCAGGTTTTTGTCCCTCAGGGAAGGTGACAGTGACCAACCCCAGGTTTTTGTCCCTCAGGGAAGGTGACAGTGACCAACCCCAGGTGTTTGTCCCTCAGGGAAGGTGACAGTGACCAACCCCAGGTTTTTGTCCCTCAGGGAAGGTCACAGTGACCAACCCCAGGTTTTTGTCCCTCAGGAACAGTGACAGTGACCAATCCCAGGTTTTTGTCCCTCAGGGAAGGTGACAGTGACCAACCCCAGGTTTTTGTCCCTCAGGGAAGGTGACAGTGACCAACCCCAGGTGTTTGTCCCTCAGGGAAGGTGACAGTGACCAATCCCAGGTGTTTGTCCCTCAGGGAAGGTGACAATGACCAGCCCCAGGTTTTTGTCCCTCAGGGAAGGTGACAATGACCAATCTCAGGTTTTTGTCCCTCAGGGAAGGTGACAATGACCAACCCCAGGTTTTTGTCCCTCAGGGAAGGTGACAGTGACCAACCCCAGGTTTTTATCCCTCAGGGAAGGTGACAATGACCAGCCCCAGGTTTTTGTCCCTCAGAGAAGATAACAGTGACCAACCCCAGGTTTTTGTCCCTCAGGGAAGGTGACAGTGACCAACCCCAGGTGTTTGTCCCTCAGGGAGGTGACAGTGACCAACCCCAGGTTTTTGTCCCTCAGGGAGGTGACAGTGACCAACCCCAGGTTTTTGTCCCTCTGGGACAGTGACAGTGACCAACCCCAGGTTTTTATCCCTCAGGGAAGGTGACAATGACCAACCCCAGGTGTTTGTCCCTCAGAGAAGATAACAGTGACCAACCCCAGGTGTTTGTCCCTCAGGGACAGTGACAGTGACCAACCCCAGGTGTTTGTCCCTCAGGGAGGTGACAGTGACCAACCCCAGGTGTTTGTCCCTCAGGGAAGGTCACAGTGACCAACCCCAGGTTTTTGTCCCTCAGTGAAGGTGACACTAAGCTGATACCCCTGTCTGTCCCTCAGAGAAGATAACAGTGACCAATCCCAGGTTTTTGTCCCTCAGGGACAGTGACAGTGACCAACCCCAGGTTTTTGTCCCTCAGGGAAGGTGGCGGTGGCCGCGTCCTGCCGCGAGCCCTACCTGTGCGCCCAGTGCCACACGGACTTCACGTGCCGCTGGCGGGAGGAGAAGAACGGCACCATCATGTGCGAGACCTGCATGGCCTCCAACCAGAAGAAGGCCCTGAAGGCCGAGCACACGAACCGGCTCAAGGCCGCCTTCGTCAAGGCCCTGCAGCAGGAGCAGGAGATCGAGCAGAGGATCCTGCAGCAAACGGCCCCTCCCGGGCAGCCCAAGGCCGAGCCCGTGGGGCAGCACCACGCCCTCAAGCAGGTGAGGGGTGCAAGAAGGGGAAATGGGGTTGGAGGTGTGCCAGAGGTGGAGTGTTGGTGGTGTGGTGGGTTGAAGGGTTGGAGGTGTTTGGGAAGGTCTGTTGGTGGGATGGATTGGTCAAGACTAAAGGTGCGCTAGTGGTAGAAGTTAGACAAGGCTGAAGGTTCGACAGTGCTAAAAATTAGACAAGGCTGAAGGTCTGCCAATGCTAAAAATTAGTCAATCCTAAAGATCAGCCAGTGGCAAAGGTCGGTCAGTGCCAAAAATCAGCCAATCCCAAAGGTCAGTCAGTGCCAAAAGTCAGACAATCCAAAAAATCAGACAATCTCGAAGATAAGCCAATCCCAAAAATCAGACAATCCAGAAAATCAGACAATCTCGAAGATAAGCCAATCCCAAAAATCAGACCCAAAAATCAGACAATCCCAAAGGTCAGTCAGTGCCAAAAATCAGCCAGTCCCAAAAAAGCCAATCTCAAAAATCGGCCAGTCTCAAAAATCAGACACTCCCAAAAATCAGCCAATCCCAAAGGTCAGCCAGTGCCAAAGATCAGCCAATTCCAAAAATCAGACAATCTCAAAGGTCAGCCATGCCAAAAATTAGTCAAACCTAAAGATCAGCCAGTGCCAAAAAATCAGCCAATCCCAAAAATCAAGCAGTGCCAAAGGTCAGCCAATCCCAAAAATCAGCCAATCCTAAATATCAGCCAGTGCCAAAAATCATCCAGTCCCAAAGATCATCCAGTCCCAAAAGTCAGCCAGTCTTGAAGATCATCCAGTTCCAAAGATCATCCAATCCCAAAAATTAGCCAATCCTGAAGGTCATCCAGTCCCATAAATGAGCCAATCCCAAAAATTATCCAGTCCCAGAAATCATCCAGTCCCCAAGATCATCCAGTCCCCAAAATCATCCAGTCCCAAAAGTTATCCAGTCCCAAAAATCATCCAGTCCCCAAGATCATCCATTCCCAAATATCATCCAGTCCCAAAAATCATCCAGTCCCAAAAATTAACCAGTCCCACATATGATCCAATCCCCAAAATGAACCAATCCCGAAGACCATCCAATTCAACCCCCAAACCCATCCATTCCCAAAGATCCTCCCAGATTTTTTTTTTTGTTGTTGTTGTTGTTATTTTTCCCCAGAGTTCCAGCCAGATGTCCCGAGGTGCTTCCCGAGGGGTCCTGCACTCCTTCAGCTCCTCTCCCAAAATCCAGAGCTCCTCGGGCAGCGCCGCCCTCGGCAGCCGGCCCGGCAAACACGAGAGGTCAGGCAGCAAGGGCACCTCAGGAGCCTGGAAGAAAAACCCCATCAACACAGGTATGGCATCCCAAAAATCTGGGTTTTTTTGGGAAAAAAACCCCTGGGATTTGTGTGTTAATTTGGTGGTTTTTTGGTTAATTCGTCAATTTGCGTGGCGGTCAAATTGGAAAGGTGAGAAAATATTTATTGGTTCTTGCCGGTGTAAATTGTAAAGGGGGGAAGGGGAATTTTAGTGGGAATTTTCTTGATGGATTTCTTGGGATTCTTTTATTCCCAATAATTTCACCTATCACTTCATAGTTTCATTCCAGAGAGCTCAAATCCTGATTTTTGATCCAAAACCTTTGCGTTATGTGGATGAGTTTGGAACCTGAATGCGCCAGATCCCACTGAGATAATCCATGTTTAAATCCCACTTTTCCATAAGGATTTGACATTTTTTTAGCACTGAATGCAATGTTTGCTCTCATTCCTGAGCAATTCCATGACTCCAGAATTCCAGATATCTCAAATCCTGATTTTTGATCCAAAACCTTTCCATTATCAGGTTGAGTTTGGTGCCACAACACGCCAGATCCCACTGGGATAATCCATGTTTAAATCTCACTTTTCCATAAGGATTTGACATTTTTTTAGCACTGAATGAAATGTTTGCTCTCATTCCTGAGCAATTCCATGACTCCAGAATTCCAGAGAGCTCAAATCCTGATTTTTGATCCAAAACCTTTGCGTTATGTGGATGAGTTTGGAACCTGAATGCGCCAGATCCCACTGGGATAATCCATGTTTAAATCCCACTTTTGTATAAGGATTTGGCACTTTTTTGGAACTGAATGCAATGTTTGCTCTCATTCCTGAGCAATTCCATGACTCCAGAATTCCAGAGATCTCAAATCCTGATTTTTGATCCAAAACCTTTCCATTATCAGGTTGAGTTTGGCGCCACAACACGCCAGATCCCACTGGGATAATCCATGTTTAAATCCCACTTTTCCATAAGAATTTGGCATTTTTTTGGAACTGAATGCAATGTTTGCTCTCATTCCTGGGCAATCCCACCACTCTAGAATTCCAGATATCTCAAATACTGATTTTTGATCCAAAACCTTTGCGTTATGGGGATGAGTTTGGAACCTGAATGCGCCAGATCCCGCTGGATTAACCCATGCTAAAATCTTCATTTTTTTCTTCATTCCCAAGCTATTCCACAACTCCCTAACTGCAGAATTCCCTTTTTTTCCCTTGCAGGTGGGGCCCTGCCCTTCGTCAGCCCCGCTCTGGCCGTGCACAAATCAGCCTCGGCCGTGGACCGGCAGCGCGAGTACCTGCTGGATATGATCCCGCCCCGCTCCATCCCACAGTCGGCCACGTGGAAATAATTCCCAAGGGACAACTTTGCCAGGCTCTGCCATCCTTTGGTTTATTTTTTTCCTTTTTTCTGTTGGTTTTTCTACCACAATTCCGTGGAATCTGCTTTAAACCCAGCTGGATAACGCCCCCCAGGCTTTTTCTAGGATGCAACAAGATCACCACTCCTCATCCGTCCCTGCCGGGAGAAGTGACCGCGTTGGGGTGGCCGAATCCCGGTTCCCTTGGCTCCCAGATTTTTCATGGAAGCTGGCAGGGGAGAAAAAACAAAAAAAAAAACCAACATAAAAACAACAAAAAAAAAAGGGGAAGAATTCCTTTAATTTTTTTTTTTTTTTTTTGGGGTTGGCTTATTGGTTTGGTTTTTTTTTCGTTCCAGTATTTCGTTTTGGAATTTTTTTGGCACCAGCACAAAAAAAAAAAAAAAAAAAAAAAAATTAAAAAGGACTCAGAGATTCTTCTTCTCTCTCTCTCTCTCTGCCTTCGACGCCGAACTTTTTGCCGGGAACGCTTCGGAATTCTGGAATTTTGGGGGCGTGGACAGAGGAATTCCAGCCCCATCCTGCATTTAGTGAGCCAAGTTCATGGCTGCTCCTTTGCCCTGCTCCTCTTCCAGCTGGGAAATCAGGCAGCACAATCCTGATATTCCCAAAATTCCAACGATTCCTTGAAGAAGAAAGTGCAAATTCCCCATTCCGGTTGAGTATGGATGGTTTGGTTGGGTTTTTTTTTTTTTTTTTTCCCCCCTTTTGGCTGGGAAGTGGGAATTGCTGCAGGAGAATTCCCATTTTTTTGGTTTTTTTTTCTTGGATTCTGGTTGGAATAGACTTTGGAACCATTGGTAGTTCCCAAACATTGAGAGACAGAAAAAAAAACCACCTTTGGTTCTTTCTCATCCCGTGAATTTTGGGCCTTCCTGACGTTTCCCAGAGACTCCAAAGTGAAACTTTTTGGGAATTTTATTTTTTTTTCCTTTGGGAGGGTTGGTTAGGTTGGTTGGTTTTTTTTTTTTTTTTTTTTTTGGTTTTTTTCTTTTCTGTTGTTGTTTTGAGGGATATTATTCCAAAAAAATTTATAGGAATTCCAACAGTTGATGCAGACAAGGAGGGTTGGGAGCAATTCCCAAAATTCCTACTGGGAATTCTGGCCATTCCCAATCCTTCCCTCCATGATTCAAGTTCTTCCAGGCATCCCAAGCATGCTCCTGTATCCATTTGGGATAGAGTTATTCATCTTTTTCTTTATTTTTGGGGAATTCCAGAGGTTCAACCCAAAATCCATCCGGGGCCAGTTTGGTTTCATTTTTCTTTCTCATCATTTTTTTTTTTTTCTTCCCTTGGGCTTCTTCCTAAATTCCAGACAAATCCAAGGGGCAGAATTCCAGGCCTTTGGGAAATTTGGGCAATTTTCTTGGGGAAATTATAAATATATATAATTTAGAGATCTATATATTAAAAAGAAGAAAAAAAAATTAAAAAAAAAAAAAAGAGGAGGGAAAAAAAAAAATCATGAAAAGCCGAATTTATTTTCTTAGGAATTGCTGAAGCCAAGAATTCCTTTGGATCCAAGTGACAAAACTCCTCCCTTTTCCCACTTTTCCCACTTTTCCTGACATTTCAATATTTAAAGAAAAGAAAAAGAAAACCCACATAATTCATTTTCCAAACTGGGATTTATTGGATAAAAACCCCCGGAATTCCCAGCTGGGTGCAGATTTTGGGGGTGTTTTTTCCATAGGCATGTGAAGAGCTCAAATGTGAGAATTGGGTTGGAATTTTGGAATTTGGAGTTTTCATGCCAAGTTTGGATTGGGAGATGCTGACAGAGGGATGATGTGGAATTCCATAAATTCCATCAGATTTTGAATTTTTATGGAAAAGTTGCTGTTCCTTTCTCACGTGGAATTTTTATGGGTTTGGTTCAGGAGGATTTTCCTCTCCTGGTTTGGTTTTTTTTTTTCCTCATGGATGCCAACATTTGGAAAAAGTTCATTTATTCCCCCCCCACCCCCCTCCCCCCCCCCAAAAAAAATCCCAACAAAACAAAATTCCTTCAATTAAAATCCGAAAATTTTATTTTAAGGGTTGGTTTATTCCTGGTGTTTGGATGATTCCTGCAAAATAAAACAGGGAATGAAATGGGAGCAAAAGGATTCAATGGGATAAAAACAACATCAAAACTTTCTGGATCCCAGCAAAATTCCAACGGAAATTGGAATTTCAGCCAACTCTGGATCATTAAAATAATCGGGAATGTTGGAATTGAAGGATTTGGAATTAAAAATCCAAACAAGTCTCTGTCTTCACACTTCCAAATGTTCCATCCTGAATTTTTTTTTGGATGGATGATTCAGGATAAATCCCCTAAAAAAATGATTTGGGAGAGATTTGTTTGGAAGGGAAAACCCAGCATGGAATGAGGTTGGAAAACCCAAAATCCAACCTGGAATGAGGCTGGAAAAGCCCAAAATATTTTATGGAATGAGGCTGAAACTCAGAATTCCTGCCTGGAATGAGGCTGAAAATCCAAAATATTTATGAAATGGGGATGAAAATCCAAAAGATTTTATGGAATGGGGTTGGAACTCAGAATCCAGCCTGGAATGAGGCTGGAAAAATCCAAATTCCTACCTGGGATCCAGCCTGGTTCTGACGTGGTTTTTCCCATTATTTCCTTGGAATGTTGTCAGGAATTTGAAGGATTTGTTTTTATTCCATTTCTGCCAAATTTGGGATCGATCTGGGAAAAAATTCCATGTTGGAATGCCAGGATGGTTTTTCCTTCAGAAAATTCCATGTTCCCGTGGGGGGGGGGGGGGATTTGGGATTGGGATGATTCAGGTTCAAAGTTGTTCCAACTCTTCCATACAAATATTCCAAACTTCTTCCTGGTCTCCTTTTTCCAGGAAAAAAAAAAAAAAAAAAGAAAAAAAAAATTAAACAACCACACCAAAAAATGGGGGAAAAAATCTCAATGAAATGGAAAATTCCCATTTGGGAATTGTGGAATTCTGCCCTGGAAGGGAAATGTTTGGGAATGGTGGAGGAGGGGGGAATTTGGGAACAAATTTTGGGTTTATTCCTGCTGCTGGATCCCCTTTGGGATTTTGGGATTCTCTGAGGTTTTTTAGATCCTCTTTGGGATTTTGGAATCCCTGAGATCTGTTTGATTCATTTTAGGATTCCCAAATCCCTGAGATCTCTTGGATCCCCTTTGGAATTCCCAAATCCCTGAGATCTCTTGAATCCCCTTTTGGAATTCCCAAATCCCTGAAATCTCCTGGATCCCCTTTGGAATTCCCAAATCCCTGAGATCTCCTGGATCCCCTTTTTAATTCCCAGATCCCTGAGATCTCCTGGATCCCTTTTGGAATTCCCAAATCCCTGAGATCTCCTGGATCCCCTTTGGAATTCCCAAATCCCTGAGATCTCTTTGATCCCCCTTTTTAATTCTGGAATCCCAGAGATCTCTTGGATCCTCTTTGGAATTCCCAAATCCCAGAGATCTCCTGGATCCTCTCTTGGAATTCCTAAATCCCTGAGATCTCTTGAATCCCCTTTTGGAATTCCCAAATCCCTGAGATCTCCTGGATCCCCTTTGGAATTCCCAAATCCCTGAGATCTCCTGGATCCCCTTTGGAATTCCCAGATCCCTGAGATCTCTTGGATCCCCTTTGGAATTCCCAGATCCCTGAGATCTCTTGGATCCCCTTTGGAATTCCCAAATCCTTCACGGTTTTGGAATTCCCAAATCCCTGAAATCTCCTGGATCCCCTTTTTAATTCCCAGATCCCTGAGATCTCCTGGATCCCCTTTTTAATTCCCAGATCCCTGAGATCTCCTGGATCCCCTTTGGAATTCCCAGATCCCTGAGATCTCCTGGATCCCCTTTGGAATTCCCAAATCCCTGAGATCTCTTTGATCCCCTTTTTAAATTCTGGAATCCCAGAGATCTCCTGGATCCCTTTTGGCATTCCCAAATCCCTGAGATCTCCTGGATCCCTTTTGGAATTCCCAAATCCCTGAGATCTCTTGGATCCCTTTTGGAATTCCCAAATCCCTGAGATCTCCTGGATCCCCTTTGGAATTCCCAGATCCCTGGGATCTCTTGGATCCCCTTTTTTTAATTCTGGAATCCCAGAGATCTCTTGGATCCTCTTTGAAATTCCCAAATCCCAGAGATCTCCTGGATGAATTCCCAAATCCCAGAGATCTCCTGGATGAATTCCCAAATCCCTGAGATCTCTTGGATCCCTTTTGGAATTCCCAAATCCCAGAGATCTCTTGGATCCATGGGAACACCACCCAACCCTTCAACTCCCACCGATCCCTCAGGATCCTGGATCCCATTTTCCTGCTCTTCCTGAGCTTTGCTGCATGAGCTGTTTTGGATCCAGGGGGGTCCCTAAAGCCATAAAATTCCCGCTGGGAGCCGCCGGGATTTTGGGATTTTCTAGGACACCGCGGATAACGAGGAAGCACCGTTGTACTTTAGATTTTAGCAACTTGTGAAATAATAATAATAAAAAAAAAAAAAAAGCAAAAAATCCCGGATTTTCATGGGAAAATTCCCACAGTGGAATTCGGGAGCTGTGTGGTTTTTTCTTGGATTTCGGTTGCACCAAAAAAAAAAAAAAAAGGTTGGAATTTTTGGGTTTTTTTGTTCAAGGATCTTCCTCAGCATTTCCAGCTTGGATAAAAGGTAAATTCTCATTTTAATATTTTAATATTCCTGTGTCGCCATTCCTGAGGAAAATGTAGGAAATTCAAAATTACAGCGGATTTGGGATTGGGTTTTATTCCATGTCTGTTTTTATCCTTATTTCAGGAATTATTCCTTTACCTCTGGATTCTCACAGCCAATTATCCATTTTTTTCCTTTTTTTTTTTTTTTTTTTTTTTTTTTTTGTGGTGGGGAGAGAATTGGAATTGAATTCCCAAAGCTCAATCCCAGATGGAGAACTGGGAATTTGGGCTGCAGGAGGGGATGAAATGGAGGAAATTTTGGGAGATTTAGGAGGAAAAAAAATCCAGAATAAATCCCAATTGTAATAATTCTCACTAATCCCGTCAGCAGAAGGATCTGGAATCGACAATAATTAATAATTAATAATTAATTAGAGGTTGGAATTGGAATGACAATAAACAGAAAATTCTGGATTTGCCTCAAATTCCCAGGATTTTGGGGATCAGGATGCATCTCATGGATCACCCAGACAAAGCTGGATCTCCTCCCTCCTCTGCCAAGATGTATTCCCAAAAAAAATCTTGGGAAGATGGAAGAACGGGAAGAGAAGGCAGAAAAATTTAGGATTTTTTGTGGATTTTCAGAGGCACAAATCCATAAATCCAAACTGTTCTTCATTCCCACCTGGAATTCCTGCTCCAGCACCTTTGGATTTCACCTGAACATTCCAGAAAAACTCACTGAGCCGTTGGATCGTTTCCCTCTGGAGGGAGAACAGGTCAAGGACATTCCCAGATTTATTTTCCCCCCAATTCTGGATAAAATCCAAGTTTTTGGAGCCTGGGAAGAGCCACAGCCATGTGGGAATTTCCATGAAATTATCCCAAATTCCCATTGAATTATCCCAAATTCTCATGGAATTGTCCCAAATTTCCATTGAATTGTCCCAAATTTCCATGGAATTATCCCAAATTCCTGGTCACCAGAGCCACATGATTAGGAAAAGGGAATCAGGGAATGGATCCTGCAGGTGAAGCCCAGCTTGGAGGGATGGGAAAATTTGGGATATTTGGGATTTTTCCAACCTGGTTTTCCATGGGCAGCTCCTGTGGGATTCCCAGGGAATCTTGGGAATGGATCCTGATCTGGTGATCCCAAGGAATTAAAGGATTCTGTTGGATGGGAAGATGATCCCAGAAAATGATGGATCCCATTGGGTGTGAAGATGATCCCAAGGAATTGATGGATCCCTTTGGATTGGAAGATGATCCCAAGGAATAAAGATGATTCCAAAGAATTAAAGGATCCCATTAGATAAGAGGGTGATCCCAAGGAATTGATGGATTCCCATTGGGTATAAAGATGATCCCAAGAAAATTATGGATCTCGTTGGATGGGAGGATGATCCCAAAGAATCTCATGGGGTGAGAAGATGATCCCATGATCCCAAGGATTTGATGGTTCCCATTGGATGTGAAGATGATCCCAAGGAAATGTTGGATTTTATCCAGGGGGAAGATGATCCCAAATAATTAACGGATCCCAGTGGATGGGAGGATGATCCCAAAGAATTTATGGATCCTGTTGGGTTGGGAAGACAATCCCAAGGAAGAGGGAGATCCTGTTGGGTGGAAGATCCCAAGGAAGTGATGGATCATTTTGGATGGGAGGAATATCCCAGAAAATGTTGGATCCTGTTGGGTTTGAAGATGATCCCAAGGAATTGATGGATCCTGTTGGGTTTGAAGATGATCCCAAGGAATTGATGGATCCTGTTGGGTTTGAAGATGATCCCAAGGAATTACTGGATCCTGTTGGGTTTGAAGATGATCCCAAGGAATTGATGGATCCTGTTGGGTTTGAAGATGATCCCAAGGAATTGATGGATCCTGTTGGGTTTGAAGATGATCCCAAGGAATTACTGAATCCCCCACTCCAAGCTGTTGATCCATCCCCAGGAACACCCAAAATCCCTGAGGATTTGGAATAATTCGGGTTTGGCACTGGGAATCCCCCCATGCACCAAATCCCTAAATCCTGGCGGAGTTGATGGATTAGGGCGGGATTAGAGCTGGGACACGGCGACCTCGATCCAGAGCTGGAAATCATTCCCAGGGAAAAGGGATGGGATGGAGTGTTGGGAATGTTCAGCTGGAGGTGGCAAAAGCATCTGGGGGATCCTTTCCCTGCTCCTGGTGGGATCTTTGGGATTGAGGGGGGGTCAGGCACAGGTAAATTCACCTGGATTTACTGGAATTCCTGGGAATTCTGTGATTGGGAAGCAGCAGAGCCAAGGATTGGGGATCACACTGGGGACCCCTCCATCCTTCAGCTCCCCAATATCCCCATCAGCCCTGGGGGGCTCAGCCTTTGGGGGGCTTCCAGGGGGTCTCTGAGCCCCTCAGGTGAGCTCGGGTGACCCCAGTGCCCCCCAAATTGCATCATTGCCCTTTTAAACGCGCGTTGCCCCTTTAAGCAGTGACCTCACCTCTCACGTGGCCGCACCACGTGAGTTTCCCGCGCGCGGGAACTGGGCGGGCTGGCGGCGCGGCGCGGTGACGTCACTCAGCAGCGCCGCAATGGCGGCGCCGAAGGTGAAGCAGGACATGGCCCCGCCGGGCGGGTACGGCCCCATCGACTACAAGCGGCACCTCCCGCGCCGCGGCCTCTCGGGTGAGCGCGGAGGAGGCGCGGCGGGGAAGCAGCGGGGCCGTGCGGGGCCGTGCGGCCTCCGGGGCCCCGCGCTGAGCGCTCTGCCCTCACGGCCTCAGGGTACAGCCTGTTCGCGCTCGGCGTCGGGAGCCTCTTGCTCGGCTACTACACCCTGGTCAAGTGGAACCGCGAGCGCAGGTGACGCTCCGAGCCCCTGCTCGACATCCCTGCCACCCCTGCCCGGGTATCGCGGGTATCCCGATTATCCCGGGTATCCCGGTTATCCCGGGTATCCCGGTTTTCCCGGGGCTCCCGGCGCTTATGGCTCCGGACACCTCCCAGTGCCCCCCGGGACCCCCCAGTGCTCCCAGTGCCCCCAGCCCCGTTCCCAGTCCCTCCCAGTGCCCCCAGCCCCATTCCCAGTGCCCCCAGCCCGTTCCCAGCCTGTTCCCAGTGCCCCCAGCCCCGTTCCCAGCCCCATTCCCAGTGCCCCCAGCCCCATTCCCAGTGCCCCCAGCCCCGTTCCCAGTGCCCCCAGCCCCATTCCCAGTGCCCCCAGCCCCATTCCCAGTGCCCCCAGCCCCGTTCCCAGTGCCCCCAGCCCGTTCCCAGTGCCCCCAGCCCCATTCCCAGTGCCCCCAGCCCGTTCCCAGCCCCATTCCCAGTGCCCCCAGCCCCGTTCCCAGTGCCCCCAGCCCGTTCCCAGTGCCCCCAGCCCCATTCCCAGTGCCCCCAGCCCGTTCCCAGCCCCATTCCCAGTGCCCCCAGCCCCGTTCCCAGTGCCCCCAGCCCGTTCCCAGCCCGGTCCCGCTGCAGGCGGTTGCTGATCGAGGAGCTGGAGGCTCGGATCGCGCTGATGCCGCTGCTGCAGGCGGAGTCTGACCGCAGGTGCGGCACTGGGACCCCTGACTGGGACCCCCGAGGGGACTGGGACCCACCAAATGGGACTGGGGACCCCCTGGATGGGACTGGGATTCCCCCTGGATGGGACTGGGATCCCCCTAAATGGGACTGAGATCCCCCCAGATGGGACTGGGACCCCCTGGATGGGACTGGGACCCCCTGACTGGGATCCCCCCAGATGGGACTGGGATCCCCCTAAATGGGACTGGGATTCCCACTTCCGGACTGTAGGTGTCCCTCTCTGGGAGCTGGGAACCCTTTTTGTAATTGGGATCCCTTTTGGGATTGGGATCCCCTCTGGAATTGGGATCCCTTTGGGGTTGGATCCTCTCTGTGGTTGGGATCCCCTTTGGGTGGGATCCCTTTTGGAGTAGATCCCTTTGGGATTGGGATCCCTTTGGGACGGATCCCTGTGGGTGGATCCCTTTGGGATTGGGGTCCCTGTGGGTGAATCCACCTGGGGTTGGGATCCCTTTGGGATTGGGATCCCCATGGGTGGGATCCCTTTGGGATTGGGATCCCTTTGGGATTGGGATCCCCGTGGGTGGATCCCTTTGGGATTGGGATCCCATTGGGGGTGGGATCCCCGTGGGTGGATCCCTTTGGGGTTGGGATCCCCGTGGGTGGATCCCCTGTGTGTGGATCCCTTTGGGGTTGGGATCCCCGTGGGTGGATCCCTGTGGGTGGATCCCCGTGGGTGGATCCCCCTCCCTGCTGTGTCCCCAGGACTCTGCGGATGCTGCGGGAGAACCTGGACGAGGAGGCCAAAATCATGCGGGACGTTCCCGGCTGGAAGGTTCGGGATTCCAGGGGGATTCTGGAGTTTGGGGATTCCTGGGGGGACAAGGGGGCCGGACAGCACAATTCCCAGTCATTCCCAGCACAATTCCCAGCAATTCCCAGTCATTCCCAGCAATTCCCAGTCATTCCCAGCACAATTCCCAGCAATTCCCAGTCATTCCCAGCAATTCCCAGCACAATTCCCAGTCATTCCCAGCAATTCCCAGCACAATTCCCAGTCATTCCCAGCACAATTCCCAGCAATTCCCAGTCATTCCCAGCAATTCCCAGCACCATTCCCAGCAATTCCCAGCACAATTCCCAGTCATTCCCAGCACAATTCCCAGCAATTCCCAGTCATTCCCAGCACAATTCCCAGCAATTCCCAGTCATTCCCAGCAATTCCCAGCACAATTCCCAGTCATTCCCAGCACAATTCCCAGCAATTCCCAGTCATTCCCAGCAATTCCCAGCACCATTCCCAGCAATTCCCAGCACAATTCCCAGTCATTCCCAGCACAATTCCCAGCAATTCCCAGTCATTCCCAGCAATTCCCAGCACAATTCCCAGTCATTCCCAGCACAATTCCCAGCAATTCCCAGTCATTTCCAGCAATTCCCAGTCATTCCCAGCACAATTCCCAGCAATTCCCAGTCATTCCCAGCACAATTCCCAGCAATTCCCAGTCATTCACAGTCATTCTCAGCACAATTCCCAGCAATTCCCAGTCATTCCCAGCACAATTCTCAGCAATTTCCAGTGATTCCCAACAGAATTCCCAGTGCTGATTCTCAGCACAAGTCCCAGTGGTTCCTGACACAATTCCCAGCACAATCCCAGTAATCCCCAGCACAATTCCCAGGTCAATTCCTGGTGATTCTCACCACAATTCCTGGCACAATTCCCAGTGATTCCCAACAGAATTCCCAGTAATCCCCAGCACAATCCCGGTGATTCTCACCCCTGTTCCCGGTGCAATTCCCGGTGATTCCCACCCCTGTTCCCGGTGCAATTCCCGGTGATTTTCACCCCTGTTCCCGGTGCAATTCCCGGTGATTCTCACCCCTGTTCCGGTGCAATTCCCGGTGATTCCCATCTCAATCCCGGTGATTCTCACCCCTGTTCCCGGTGCAATTCCCGGTGATTCTCACCCCTGTTCCCGTGCAATTCCCGGTGATTCTCACCCCCTTTTCCCGGTGCAATTCCCGGTGATTCTCACCCCTGTTCCCGGTGCCATTCCCGGTGATTCCCACCCCTGTTCCCGGTGCAATTCCCGGTGATTTTCACCCCTGTTCCCGGTGCAATTCCCGATGATTCTCACCCCCCTTTTCCCGGTGCAATTCCCGGTGATTCTCACCCCTGTTCCCGTGCCGTTCCCAGTGATTCTCACCCCTGTTCCCGGTGCAATTCCCGGTGATTCTCACCCCTGTTCCGGTGCAATTCCCGGTGATTCTCACCCCTGTTCCCGGTGCAATTCCCGGTGATTGTCACCCCTGTTCCCGGTGCAATTCCCGGTGATTCTCACCCCTGTTCCCGGTGCAATTCCCGTTGATTCTCACCCCTGTTCCCGGTGCAATTCCCGGTGATTCTCACCCCTGTTCCCGGTGCAATTCCCGGTGATTCTCACCCCTGTTCCCGGTGCAATTCCCGGTGATTCCCACCCCTGTTCCCGTGCAATTCCCGGTGATTCCCATCTCAATCCCGGTGATTCTCAGCCCTGTTCCCGGTGCAATCCCGGTGATTCTCACCCCTGTTCCGGTGCAATTCCCGGTGATTCTCACCCCTGTTCCCGGTGATTCTCACCCCTGTTCCCGGTGCAATTCCCGGTGATTCTCACCCCTGTTCCCGGTGCAATTCCCGGTGATTCCCACCCCTGTTCCCGGTGCAATTCCCGGTGATTCCCATCTCAATCCCGGTGATTCTCACCCCTGTTCCGGTGCAATTCCCGTTGATTCTCACCCCTGTTCCCGTGCAATTCCCGGTGATTCTCACCCCTGTTCCCGTGCAATTCCCGGTGATTCTCACCCCTGTTCCCGTGCAATTCCCGTTGATTCTCACCCCTGTTCCCGGTGCCGTTCCCGGTGATTCTCACCCCTGTTCCCGGTGCAATTCCCGGTGATTCTCACCCCTGTTCCCGTGCAATTCCCGGTGATTCTCACCCCTGTTCCCGTGCAATTCCCGTTGATTCTCACCCCTGTTCCCGGTGCCGTTCCCGGTGATTCTCACCCCTGTTCCCGGTGCAATTCCCGTTGATTCTCACCCCTGTTCCCGTGCAATCCCGGTGATTCTCACCCCTGTTCCGGTGCAATTCCCGGTGATTCTCACCCCTGTTCCCGTGCAATTCCCGGTGATTCTCACCCCTGTTCCCGTGCAATTCCCGGTGATTCTCACCCCTGTTCCCGGTGATTCTCACCCCTGTTCCCGTGCAATTCCCGTTGATTCTCACCCCTGTTCCCGGTGCTGTTCCCGGTGATTCTCACCCCTGTCCCGGTGCAATTCCCGGTGATTCTCACCCCTGTTCCCGGTGCTGTTCCCGGTGATTCTCACCCCTGTTCCGGTGCCGCTCCCGGTGATTCTCACCCCTGTTCCCGGTGCAATTCCCGTTGATTCTCACCCCTGTTCCCGGTGCTGTTCCCGGTGATTCTCACCCCTGTTCCCGGTGCAATTCCCGGTGATTCTCACCCCTGTCCCGGTGCAATTCCCGGTGATTCCCATCTCAATCCCGGTGATTCTCACCCCTGTTCCCGTGCAATTCCCGGTGATTCTCACCCCTGTTCCCGTGCAATTCCCGGTGATTCTCACCCCTGTTCCCGGTGCAATTCCCGGTGATTCTCACCCCTGTTCCCGGTGCAATTCCCGGTGATTCCCATCTCAATCCCGGTGATTCTCACCCCTGTTCCCGGTGCAATTCCCGGTGATTCTCACCCCTGTTCCCGGTGCAATTCCCTCTTTCCCAGGTGGGCGAGTCCCGTTTCCACACGGATCGCTGGGTGCCGCCCTCCCCTGACGAGCTCTATTTCCTGCGGCCCCGGGCCGAGCTGGACCGCGAGAAGTTCGGGCTGCAGAACTACGTCTGACCCCAAAAAATCCCAAAAATCCCCAAATCCTGCCTCTCCTGCCCCTTCCCAGCTTTTCCCCGAATTTTCCTGGCGCTTTCCAGGCTGTTCCCGCCCCTCCTCCCATCCCGAGCTCGTTGCAATTTCTGTTCGTTAGTAGTTAATAAATAATTAATAAATAAAAGAAATGGATGAATTTTTTTGGGATTGGGGGCCATCCCTGGGAATTGGGGATTTCCCCTTTGGGTTTGAGATTCCTCTTTGGGATTGGGAATCTCTTTGGGATTGGGGTGCCCCGTTTGGGATTGGGATCCCCTTCTGGGATTGGTACCTGCCCCTGGAAATTGGGAACTCGTTTGGGAATTCGGGATTTCCCCTTAGGGTTTGAGATTCCTCTTTGGGATTGGGACTCCCCTTTGGGATTGGGAACCCCCTTTGGGATTGGGATCCCCTTTTGGGATTGGGAACCCCCCTGGAAATTGAGATTCCTCTTTGGGATTGGGACTCCCCTTTGGGATTGGGATCCCCCTTTGGGATTGGGATCCCCTTTTGGGATTGGGAACCCCCCTGGAAATTGAGATTCCTCTTTGGGATTGGGACTCCCCTTTGGGATTGGGATCCCCCTTTGGGATTGGGATCCCCTTTTGGGATTGGGAACCCCCCTGGAAATTGAGATTCCTCTTTGGGATTGGGATCCCCCTTTGGGAATCGGGATCCCCCTTTGGGATTTCTCTGGATTTTCCTGGGAATGCGGGCTGGGAATTTGGGATGGAGGGAGGGGCCGTGTCCTTGTCCCCCTCCCCGCGTGTCCCCCCGGTCCCGGGGATGCGGATCCCGCTGGAAATCCCAACACGGTCTGGAATTCCCGGGAACGGGGCCGGACCGGGAGCGGGGCGGGGGCACCGGAGCCGCCTCCCCCCGGGCGGCACCGCCGAGCGCCGGCCCCGGTCCGGCCGGAGGGACCTCGGCATTCCCGGGGGATCGGGATTGAGGGAGGATCCTCGGCATTCCCACGGGATCCGGTTTTACCGGAGGCTCCGCGGAGATTTCACCGGATCGGGTCCTGCCGGAGGCTCCGTGCAGCTCCCGCGGCGTCCGGTCCTGCGGAGGGTTCGGTTCCTCCGCCGTTCCACCGGGTCCGATCCTGCCAGAGGTTCCGAACCCGCCGTTCCACCCGGTCCGATCCAACCGGAGGTTCCGAATCTCCGCCGTTCCACCGGATCCGGTGCTGTCGGAGGTTCCGAGTCTCCGCTACTCCCAGCGGATCCGATCCAACCGGAGGTTCCGAACCGCCGCCGTTCCACCGGGTCCGGTCCAACCGGAGGCTCCGCGCTCCCGCCGGCTCCGCTCCCGCCCCGGGCTCGGTTCCGCCATGAGCTCCGCGTCCTGCCCCTCCCGGGAGCCGCCCCGGTACCTCAGGTGAGCCCGGGGGTCCCGAGGAGCCACCCCGGTAGAACCGGCCCAGAGCTCCGGCCGGTTCCGCTCAGCGGGAGCTGCTCCGGGACCGGCCCCGTTCCCCGGGACCCCTCCACTGCCCCGGGACCGGCTCCGGTTCGGTTCCAGCCCCGCCGGGCCGGGTCCCGGGCCCCACCGGTGTCCGCCGGGCCCGGGGGGGTTCGGTACCGACGGAGCCGCCGCCGTTACCGGAGAAACCGCATCGCGGGTCTCCATGACTGCGGCGGGGACGGTCCGGGAGGCGACAGGGGACAGAGGGGACAGGGGACAGAGGGACAGCGGGACAGAGGGGACAGGGGACAGAGGGACAGCGGGACAGAGGGACAGAGGGGACAGGGGACAGAGGGACAGAGGGGACAGAGGGACAGAGGGAAAGAGGGACAGCGGGACAGAGGGACAGAGAGACAGAGGGGACAGAGGGACAGCGGGGACAGAGGGACAGAGGGGACAGCGGGACAGAGGGACAGAGGGGACAGCGGGACAGAGGGACAGAGGGGAAAGAGGGAAAGCGGGACAGAGGGGACAGCGGGACAGAGGGACAGAGAGACAGAGGGACAGAGGGACAGCGGGGACAGAGGGACAGAGGGACAGAGGGGACAGCGGGGACAGATGGACAGAGGGACAGAGGGGACAGCGGGATGGGGACAGCGGGATGGGGACAGCGGGATGGACAGTGATGGGGACGCTGGGGACACGCGGAGGGGACGGGGGAGTCCCACGGCCGGGAGCAGGGAATGGGGCCGGAATATGGGACTGGGATGGGAAACTGGGGAAACTGGGATGTGGAACTGGGATGTGGATCGAGGATGCAGAAAGGGAACACGGAGCCGGGATAAACTGTCGGGATGTGGAACTGGAATGTGGGACTGGGAGGGAGAACTGAGATGAGGGTGTGGGATACAGAGCTGGGATACAGAATTGGGATTCAAAACTGGGATGTGGGACTGGAACGAGGGACTGGGATGCAGAATTGGGATGCAGAGCTGCGATGCAGAGCTGGGATGCAGAGCTGGGATGCAGAATTGGGATGCAGAGCTGGGATGCAGAATTGGGATGCAGAGCTGCGATGCAGAGCTGGGATCCGTTCCCGGGGAGCCCCGGCCGTGTCCCCGCCCGGGGCCGCTGCCAGCCCGGGGCCGGGGCCAGGCGTGTCCCTGCCAGCAGCGATTAGGGACAATCTGCTCCGGGAACGGACGTGCGGAACTGCGGCTTTTGTTGGGCGAGGGACAACACAGCTGGGCCCGGCCACCCCCGGCCACCCCCGGCCACCCCCGGCCACCCCCGCTCGCCACGGGGGGGGCTCCGGGACCCGCTCGGACCCTTCCCCCCCGATTTTGTCCCGTGTGGGGCTGGGACAAGGCTGGGACTCACTAGAGGGCACCAAAGGATTGGGGACAGGGACTGGACAGGACGGGACGGGACGGGATGGGATGGGATGGGATGGGATGGGATGGGATGGGATGGGATGGGATGGGATGGGATGGGATGGGATGGGATGGGATGGGATGGGATCAATGGGATCAATGGGATCAATGGGATCAATGGGATCAATGGGATCAATGGGATCAATGGGATGGGATGGGATGGGATGGGATGGGATGGATGGGATGGGATGGGATGGGATGGGATGGGATGGGATGGGATGGGATGGGATGGGATGGGATGGGATGGGATGGAATTGATGGGATGGGATCAATGGGATGGGATCAATGGGATGGGATCAATGGGATGGGATCAATGAGATCAATGGGATGGGATCAATGGGTTGGGATCAATGGGATGGGATCAATGAGATCAATGGGATGGGATCAATGGGTTGGGATCAATGGGATGGGATCAATGAGATCAATGGGTTGGGATCAATGGGATGGGATGGGATCCGTGGGATGGGATCAATGGGATGGGATGGGATCAGTGGGATGGGATCAATGGGATGGGATCAATGGGATGGGATCAATGGGATGGGATGGGATCAGTGGGATGAGATCAATGGGATGGGATCAATGGGATGGGATCAATGGGATGGGATGGGATCAATGGGATGGGATCAATGGGATGGGATGAAGTTTTCCTGGTGGGTTTATCAGGACGCTCAAGGGATGGGATGTGGGAATGGGGGAACCAGGAACTTGCCGGGGTGCTGCTGGAACGACCAGGGGAATTCTGGGCTCTGCCAGGATAAGGCAGAGGGATGGGGACTGGAAACTGGGAAAGGGAACAAGGAACTGGGAAAGGGAACTGGGAAAGGGAACAAGGAACTGGGAAAGGGAACTGGGAAAGGGAAACTGGGAACAGGGAATTGGAAACCGGGAAAGAGAACTGGGAGCTGGGAATCGGAAACTGGGAAAGAGAACTGGGAGCTGGGAATTGGGAATTGGGAAAGGGAATTGGGAACTGGGAATCGGGAATTGGGAAAGGGAACTGGGAACTGGGAATTGGGAATTGGGAAAGGGAACTGGGAACTGGGAATTGGGAATTGGGAAAGGGAACTGGGAACTGGGAAAGGGAAACTGGGAACAGGGGCTGAGCTCGGCCGAGAGCTGCTACAGCTCTGACCTGGGGGGCACGGTGACATCATGTGACATTTGTGTGACACCGTGTGACATTTGTGTGACACCGTGTGACACCGTGTGACACCGTGTGTCGTCCCTGTGCCATCCCTGTGCCATCTGTCCCCACCCCGCGCCCCCCGAGCGCTCTCCCGGTGTCCCCAAACCCCGTCCCGGCTCCTCTCCGGGCTTGGGGACAGCGGTGTCACCGCGGTGTCCCCGGACAGCCAGGCCGAGGCCGAGGCCATGCAGAAGGAGCTGCTCGAGGATTATCGCTTCGGGCGGCAGCAGCTGATCGAGATCTGGGGACACGCCTGTGCCGTGGCTGTCACCAAGGTGGGACCGGGGACACCGCGGGGACAGGGCCGGGGACAGGGCTGGGGACATCTCACAGGGAATGAGGACACCCCTGAGGGGACTGGGGACAGGGCTGGGGACATCTCACAGGGAATGAGGACACCCCTGAGGGGACTGGGGACAGGGCTGGGGACATCTCACAGGGAATGAGGACACCCCTGAGGGGACTGGGGACAGGGCTGGGGACATCTCACAGGGAATGAGGACACCCTGAGGGGACTGGGGACAGGGCTGGGGACATCTCACAGGGAATGAGGACACCCCTGAGGGGACTGGGGACAGGGCTGGGGACACCTCAGAGGGGATGGGGACATCTCACAGGGCTGGGGACAGGGCTGGGGACAGGGTTGGGGACATCTCACAAAGCTGGGGACACCTCAGAGGGGATGGAGACACCACACTGGGACTGGGGACACCCCAGAGGGACTGGGGACAGGGCTGGGGACATCTCACTGTGGCTGGGGACATCTCATCACTGCTGGGGACACCACACCGGGGTTGGGGTCCCCATGGGGGGGGAGGGGGGGATGCTCGCCCCTTTTGGGGGTTCGGGGAGGGGAGGGGGCCATGGGGGTCCTCAGAGGTGCCCAGGTGTCCCCATTTCTGGCGACGTCGCTGCTGCTGGGATGGCAGAGGAGGAGGAGGAGGAGGAGGGGTGGGGGGGTGGAGGAAGCATCAAGAGCCGCTTTGTGCCTCACCCCGCGCGCTCCTCGCCCGCCTCAGCTTTTCCATCCGCCCTTCCCTGCTCCCGGCGCTGCAGGAATATTTTGGTGCTGGAGCTGCCGCAGCATCCCCGACCCCACCTGGGGCTCAGCATCCTCCTCTTCCTCAGGGACACCCCGGCTCCGGCTGCGGTGTCCCCGCGTTGTCCCCGCCGTGTCCCCGCGTTGTCCCCTCGGTGTCCCCGCGGTGTCCCCGCTGCCAGGAGGTTGTGGCGGCGTGGCCAGCGCTGGTCCAGGGCCAGGGCCGGGCTACCAGGGCCGTGTCCCGCTCCGGGTGGCGGAGCCAGGATCCGTGAGCAGGAAAAAACCCGTCAGTGGATAAACAGAAACTCCGAGCCCGAGCCGGGAACGCGCGGCCGCCGCCCCGCGGGACGGGGGGGCCGCGGGCACGGCCTGGCCCGGGAGGAGTCCCGGTCCCACCCGGGACATCCCAGAGTGGGCATCAACCCGATCCCACCCGGGATATCATCCCAGTTCCACCCGGGACATCCCAGAGTGGGCATCGACCCGATCCCACCCGGGACATCATCCCCATCCCACCCGGGACATCCCAGAGTGGGCATCAACCCGATCCCACCCGGGACATCATCCCCATCCCACCCGGGACATCCCAGAGTGGGCATCGACCCGATCCCACCCGGGATATCATCCCAGTTTCACCCGGGACACCCCAGAGTGGGCATCGACCCGATCCCGCCCGGGATACCATCCCCATGCCACCCGGGACACCCCAGAGTGGGCATCGACCCGATCCCACCCGGGATATCATCCCCATCCCACCCGGGACACCCCAGAGTGGGCATTATCCTAATTCTACCCGGGATATTATCCCGTTCCCAGCGTGGGTGTTATCCTGGTCCCACCCGGGATATCTTTCTGATCCCACCTTGTATTTCTGCCACAGGCACCATCCTCATCCTGCTGGCATCGTCTTCATCCCACCCCTGGATCCATCCTCATCCTCATCCTCATCCTCATCCTCATCCTCATCCTCATCCTCATCCTCATCCCCATCCCCATCCTCATCATCCTCATCCTCATCCTCATCCTCATCCTCATCCTCATCCTCATCCTCATCCTCATCCTCATCCTCATCCCAGTCTGGCTCCTGTTCCACCCCACTCCGAGTCCTGATCCTGCTGTGGATGTCAGCCCACCCCAATCCCATCCCATAAATCCCACCCCATAAATCCCACCCCAATCACATCCCATTCCATCCCAATTCCAATTCCAACCCCGATCCCAATCCCAATTCCAATTCCATAAATCTTATCTCATAAATCCAATTCCAATCCCATCCCATCCCACCCCATTGATCCCATTCCCATCCCGCTCCGTGTGCCACCTCCATCCCACCATGGGCACCTTGTGACACTGCCACCCCATGTGTGACAGTGCGACCCGGTGTTCCCACAGTGTGACAGTGCCACCTGCAGTGTCCCAATGCCACCCCATGTCCCCTGTGTGTGACACTGTCCCTGTGTGTGACACTGTCCGTGTCCCCGCGCTGTCACAGTGCCACCCCATGTCCCCTCTGTGGGACACTGTCCCTGTCCCCGTGTGTGACACTGTCCCTGTCCCCTGTGTGTGACAGTGTCACCCCTGTTCCTGCGCTGTGACACTGTCCCTATCCCCTCTGTGTGACACTGTCCCTGTCCCCTCTGTGTGACACTGTCCGTGTCCCCGCATGGTGACAGTGCCCCCCTGTCCCCTGTGTGACACTGTCCCTGTCCCTGCACGGTGACAGTGCCCCCTGTCCCCTCTGTGTGACACTGTCCGTGTCCCCGCACGGTGACAGTGCCACCCCTGTTCCTGCGCTGTGACACTGTCCCTATCCCCTCTGTGTGACACTGTCCCTGTCCCCTCTGTGTGACACTGTCCCTGTCCCTGCACGGTGACAGTGTCCCTGTCCCCTCTGTGTGAAACTGTCCCCTCTGTGTGACACTGTCCCTGTCCCTGCACGGTGACAGTGCCCCCTGTCCCCTCTGTGTGACACTGTCCGTGTCCCCGCACGGTGACAGTGCCCCCCTGTCCCCTCTGTGACACTGTCCGTGTCCTCTCTGTGTGACACTGTCCGTGTCCCCGCACGGTGACAGTGCCCCCCTGTCCCCTCTGTGACACTGTCCGTGTCCTCTCTGTGTGACACTGTCCGTGTCCCCGCACGGTGACAGTGCCACCCGTGTCCCCGCACGGTGACAGTGCCCCCTGTCCCCTCTCTGTGACACTGTCCCTGTCCTCTCTGTGTGACACTGTCCGTGTCCCCGCACGGTGACAGTGCCACCCGTGTCCCCGCACGGTGACAGTGCCCGTGTCCCCTCTGTGTGACAGTGCCCCCGTGTCCCCGCACGGTGACAGTGCCCGTGTCCCCTCTGTGTGACAGTGCCACCCGTGTCCCCGCAGGCGTTCCCGCTCCCGTCGCTGCCGCGCCGCCAGCGCTCGCTGCTGGTTCTGTGCGGTCCGGCCCAGACCGGCGCCATCGGGCTCGTGTGCGCGCGGCACCTCCGCACCTTCGTGGGTACCCCCGCCCCTCCGCTTTATTTCCATTTCGATTTTATATTTTTACATTGATTTTTATATTTTTATATTTTTATATTTTTACCCCTCCCCAGGATTACGAGCCCACCATCTTCTACCCGCAGCGCTCCCCCGACCCGCTGTTCCGGGATTTCACCACGCAGTGCGAGAAGATGGACATCCCCTTCCTGTCCTACCTGCCCGCCGAGGTGACCCCAGAACCCCGGGCCCCCCCCTTTCCTGCACCCCCAAAACCCCCGGGGTACCCCCCTGTCCTTCCTGAACCCCAAAACCCCGGGCACCCCCCTTTCCTGAACCCCAAAATCCCCCCTGGCCACCCCCTGTCCTTTCTGCACCCCAAAACCCCCCCGGGTACCCCCCCTTTCCTTCCTGAACTCCAAAATCCGGGGGTACTCCCTGTCCTTCCCTTTTCCCTTCCTGAACCCCAAAACCCCGGGGCACCCCCCCTTCCCTTCCTGCACCCCAAAACCCCGGGCACCCCCTGTCCTTCCCTTTTCTCTCACTGAACCCCAAAACCCCGGGGCACCCCCCCTTTCCTGCACCCCCAAAATCCCCTGGGTACCCCCCTTCCCTGAACCCCAAAATCCCCCCGGGCACCCCCTGTCCTTCCCTTCCTGAATCCCAAAATCCCCCCGGGCACCCCGCTGTCCTTCCCTTTTCCCTCTCTGAACCCCAAAATCCCCCCAAAACCCACCAGATCAGTTTTATCCCTCCTTCCTTCCCTTTTCCCCCCTCCCGAACCCTAAAATCCCCCAAAATCCCCCAAATCAGATTTAATCCCCCTCTCCCTCCGTCCCCTTTTTTCCCTCCCCCTTTCCCCCCTCCCGAACCCCAAAATTCCCCCCAAAAATCCCCCCAAAATCAGATTTTCTCCCTCCTCCCTTTCCCGTTTTTCCCTTCCCCGAACCCCAAAATCCCCCAAATTTCCCCAAATCCCCCCCAAATCAGATTTTCTCCCTCCTCCCTCCCCGTTTTTCCCTCCCCCGCACCCCAAATCCCCTCCCCGTTTCCCCGCCGCCGCTCCCGCCGCTCCCGGGATCCCGGGGATTCCATGGAATCCAGCGCTGCCGCCCGCAGCCACCGGCTCTGTTATTTTTGGAATCTCCCAGCGCTGGGAACGGAGGAATTTGACCCAAAATTCGCTGTCCTGGCCCGGGCTGAGCGTCCCGGCTGGGCGGCCCCTCCCCCGCTGCCCTCCGCTTGGGGGCGGGGTTTATTTTAATTTTATTTTATTTTATATTTTATTTTATTTTATTTTATTTTATTTTATTTTATTTTATTTTATATTTTATTTTATTTTATTTTTTTTTATTTTTTTTTATTTTATTTTATTTTATTTTATTTTTTTTTATTTTATTTTATTTTATTTTATTTTATTTTATTTTATTTTTTCATTTCATTTTCATTTTATTTTATTTTCATTCCATTCCATTCCATTCCATTTTATTCCATTATTCTATTCTATTCTATTCTATTCTATTCTATTCTATTCTATTCTATTCTATTCTATTCTATTCTATTCTATTCTATTCTATTCTATTCCATTTTTTTATTTTTATTTTTATTTTATTCATTTCATTAATTTCATTAATTCCATTCCATTCCATTTTATTCTATTTATCTATTCTATTATTCTATTCCATTTTACTTTATTTTACTTTATTTTATTTTAATGTTTTCTCTTATTTCATTTTAATTCTATTCTATTCTATTCTTTAATTTTATTTTATTCTATTTTATTTCATTTTTATTTTTATTTCATTCATTTAATTTCATTTATTCCATTCCATTCCATTCCATTCCATTCCATTCCATTCCATTCCATTCCATTCCATTCCATTCCATTCCATTCCATCCCATTCCATTCTATTTTATTCCATTTTATTTTAATTTTTTTGAGCCGGATATCGCGTTTGAGGCTTCAGGGGTGACACGGGGACACACCCCAATGTCACTGTCACTGTCACCGTCGCTGTCACTGTCACTGTTACTGTCACTGTCACTGTCACTGTCACTGTCGCTGTCGCTGTCGCTGTCACTGTCACTGTCACTGCCACTGTCACTATCGCTGTCGCTGTCACTGTCACCGTCACCGTCACCGTCACCGTCACCGTCGCCGTCACCGTCACCGTCACCGTCACTGTCACCGTCGCCGTCGCCGTCGCCGTCGCCGTCACTGCCACTGCCACTGCCACTGTCACTGTCACTGTCGCTGTCGCTGTCGCTGTCACTGTCACTGTCACTGCCACTGTCACTGCCACTGTCACTGTCATTGTCACTGCCACTGTCGCTGTCGCTGTGGCTGTCACTGTCACTGCCACTGTCACTGCCACTGTCACTGTCACCATCGCCGTCGCTGTCGCTGTCACTGTCACTGCCACTGCCACTGTCACTGTCACTGTTACTGTCACTGTCACTGTGACTGTCACTGTCACTGTCGCTGTCACTGTCACTGTTACTGTCACTGTTACTGTCACTGTCGCTGTCGCTGTCACTGTCACTGTCACTGTCACTGTCGCTGTCACTGTCACTGTTACTGTCACTGTTACTGTCACTGTCACTGTCACTGTCGCTGTCGCTGTCACTGTCACTGTCACTGTTACTGTCACTGTCACTGTGACTGTCACTGTCACTGTCGCTGTCACTGTCACTGTTACTGTCACTGTTACTGTCACTGTCACTGTCACTGTCGCTGTCGCTGTCACTGTCACT
>NW_027635800.1:0-66522 GCF_903797595.1 Erithacus rubecula | reverse complement strand
GGTCCCTTGTTTCCATGAGGCCTTGCAGTGTCAGAATGCTTTCCTTGGTTCCATGGGATTGCACAATGACATAATGGCCCCATGGTTCCACAAGACTGCAGTGTCTCAACAGTCTCCATTATGAAGTGTCACAATGGCCTCTTGTCTGCACGATTCCCTGGTGTGTCACAACGGGCACCTCTTTCTTCCATGAGGCCTTGCAGTGTCACAGGGGTCTCCTTGGTACCACAGTATTGGGATATAAATACTATGAGGAACAGGGCAAATGAGAGATACTGTAAAAGATGGTTTATTGCCTTATGGCATCAGTCTCATAGAATGGTGAGATACTAATGGTGCTACATCCAACAATCTAACAGAAGCTGCCTCATTCTCAGTTATAATACATTATGTTAGTTTTTAGCCAATCAAATACTTCTACAAAGCTTGCTAGTGTCTTTTTATACCAATCACTTATTGCTTTGCCTTTCACGGCTTTGCCAAAATGAGTCATTTTTCAGTCAATCATCTAACACTTCACAAACTGACATGAATATATCTAAAAATTTTAACTAGCTTTATAACAGGTTCTATTACTAAACTTTAAAGTCTTTTATTATCTTATTTAATATATTGCTTTGCTTACAAATTACATATTTCTGTTTGCTTAAAATATATTTTTTCTTAAACTGTAAACTTTTATTCTTGTTTTATATCTGTTTCACTTTAATGCTTTAATTCTCCAAGCCTTCTCCAAGGTGTGAGAGTCCATCTGAGCCTCTCGTCTGTTTCTGCCCAACGACCCTCACCTGAGGCCTGCGCTGGCCAGGGATGGGAGGAACGCCAAGTGACTGTTCCGCAGGTGATGCCCACCAGGACTGGTTTCTCATGACAACTAGTCACGGGGCGCTGACTCAACAAAGCTCCCACAGATGGAAGAACAATGGACTGGTCTGGTATGGGCTGCCCTGCGTGTGTTCATAACAACAAAGATGGTTTGGTGTGCCTTGAAACGTCCTGTTTCCACCTGTTCCTCAGCGTAATGAGCTCCACATACAATAGTCCATAAATCTTCCCACCTTTTGGCCAGAAGCCACTCACCTTGGGAAAGGACTATAAAAGTGACTTTCTCAGAGGAGACCCCCTGAGATCTCCCCAGACAGCAACAGACATCTATTGGCTGGCTCCACGAGGATTCGTCTGCCCGTCTTGGTAGCTATAATCCCGACCCCCCTTTACTCTCTCTCTCTCTCTCTCTCTCTCTGTCCCACTATCGCATATTGGTTGGCACTAAATAAAGTGCATTTCTGTAGAAGTAAACTGGTTTTGTTCCCTGCTGTGTCTTTCGCACTCTGAGATCCATAAAAGAACCAGTCACGACTCCTGCTCGGGTTGGGCAGACCGTGACATTATTTGGCGTAGTCGGCAATTGAATTCCCGATACTGGAGGAGTTGGGGTTTCTGTGCACTTTGTACCAGGGGAAGACCTGTGCCATTTCAGCTGCACCCAGCCTGTCAGTACCGTAAGGATTGAACAGTGCTAGAAAGCAAGGGAGGTGGTATTGGGTTCTTCCCACAATCTGCACACAGACTCAGGTGGATAATCAACTCCATTCCAGTTATCGGAGAATGTTTTCGAAAGGACCTCAACTGAGCAAAAGATGGGACTTGTGTTTTTGTTGTTTGCTGCTTGGTGTAGTTGAGGAGACACCCATTGTGTAACTAAAGAGAACCTCCCAAGAGCTTTGGTTCCCTCAGCCACCCAGGGAAGAGAGGGGGTTGTCCCCAGCAGAAGTCTGGGTGTTAAGTCTTGACCTCCCTGAAGTGTTTTTTTTCCCCTTGCACATAATTGTAACACACAGAATATTGTTATTGTTGTTGTTTATTTGTTGTATTTGACTAAGTGGGATCGCGAAGAGAAAAGTGGTCTTGTAGTTAAGTTAGTACCTCCCAAGTAGTGTGTCTCTTCACCCGCTCCAGGGAAGAGAAGGGATTCACAGTTTCAGCTGTGCTTTTTTGTGTAACTTTAAGTGTGTCTCCCTGAAAGTGGTTTTGGTCCTTTGGAAAAATGTCTGAAAATGATAAAGCTGCATTTTATGCTTTACTAGCTAAGTATAATGCCAGACCCTCCCAAGCGGGGGAAGACTGGGCACACAGTAATTGGTATAATTTAGAAACTGTCATTGACCGGATACATTCTTTGCAACATGAAATGAAATTCAAACTGAGCAAGAAAAATAAAACCACACTTTGCACAGTTCTAGGTGCTTGTCTTTCAGGTGCTGTAGAATCTTGTTTTAAACGAGTGAGTGAGGAAAATGCAGTGATAGACTCCTTGCAAAACCTGGTGAAAGCTTTGCAAAAACTATTACAGGAGAAAACAAATCAGGTAGAAACTCTGCAAAACCAACTAGAGCAGGAAGGAAATCACAACTATTTGCTACAATTATCACATGCCTCACAACATGCTGATACACCTAATGAAACACAAGAAAAGGAAACATATCACATAAAGCAGATAAATCCACAGAGAGAGTTAGTACACGTATAAAATAGTGGGGAAAATTGCTGCTCTAAAATGAGACCTCTATTTAAAACGGAATATAGACACCTGAATGACGAGGATTTTGACCCCCACATGACCTCCAAAGAAATACCATACACTGCTACTGAATTGGCCAAATTAAAGAAAGAATACTCACGTCTCCCACAAGAATTTGAGACCGAGTATGTTTATAGAGTTTCACTCACTGGAGGAGATGAAATTGAATTAAGTGAACAAGAATCCAGTGGATACTGGGGGCCTGGAGTTTTCTTAATAACTGGAAACATTCGTGTTCCATGGTCTCTGACACAGCATGCAGCCTACTGGGCTGGGGGACTTAGCCCCCTAGAAAGAGGTGATCCTCTAGCCATAACTGGCACCCCAGACCAACTCTAGAAAACATTCATAAAGCTGCCTGCTTGCAAATTATACATGAAATACAATTCACTGCTGGTCATAAATCACCTATGCAATTACCTGCAAATGTAAAACAATACCCTCTCCTCTCTAGTACCAAAGTAAAGATCAAACCGGTTATTCAGGACTTGCAAAACTCCCCTGTATGGCAAATCCAAAAACCCAAACCTGACACTGTAGCTGTGTACCAATACATACATGATGTATTGATAGAAGGAGAAGAAAAAGAAGAAGTGAGGGATGTGCAACAGAAAATAATTTCACACCTAAAAACCCCTAACTTGCAAATTGCCTCAGAGAAAATTCAAAAACCTTCTCAGGAAGTGAAGTTTTGGAAAACTAGGACTGCCCCCCCTGACAGAGTGGCTCAGAAATCCTCAGTAACAGAAGGAACTGTAAAAAGTCTGGCAATAACAGAAACTGAGAACTTGGGCAACAGCGATGACAAACCTGCCTCAATAATTAAAGCAGCCTCTGCTTTCTCCCCCAAACAATCTTTGTTCACTAATTCTTTGTTCACTAATGCTTCTGGTGAGCAAATTATTGCTGGGGGACGGGGTGACTCTTGGCTTGGAGCGCTGATGGTTATTTGGGATGTTTTCCAGCTTGAAGTGTGGAGTGCCTCCTTTGTTTGCAACTACACTGACTCTTATGCTGTGTTTAAAGGACGTACAGAGTGGCTTCCTTCTGGGCAGCAAAATGGCTGGGAAGTTAACAGAATTTCTGTCTGCATAGTTCCATCATTTTAACCTCCTGCCTCTTTGTGGCAGATCCTGTTGTGTTTGCTTTTCACAGAATAATGCCATGGAACGTGAAGATTAATTGCTGAATCCCTCATCGAACCTGTACACAGTTACAGCACTGGACTTTACAGCTGTGTTTTATTTTGTGAAAATTCAAAATCAAAATTGAACTGTTGTACAATTTTTCCAAAAAAATTATGCGTGGGAAAAACAATATAAAATATAAAGGAGAACTTGATGTCAGTGTTGCAACACCAACTACCCAACCACCGGTTATACTGAGCCTAAAAATTTTTTAAATTGGACCTTGGGTAATTTGGAAAACTGGCCAACAGAAAATATTGTTTAATTCAGCATGGTCTTTTAAACAAGTCAATTTGCCAATGCAAAACAGTGTTTCAGTAATTCAGCCAGCTTGTTCACCTTTTCTAGGGGTGGACAAACGACCTGGTTGCAAAACCAGGAGGATCCTTTCAAGAAACAAACAAGAGACATAACCGGTGTTGTGGGAACAGGATTGGGAATTTTACATAGCATTGATTCAGAAGTACTAATGAACAAATTGGTTGCCATCACCAGAGACCTGACCAAATTGAAACAACCTCTGCAGTCCTCTTTAACAGCCTTGGGGATGCAACTGTGGTTATTATCAAACATTTTACCAAATTGGGAAAAGGCAAATGTAAATGATCACAAATTGATAATTGATGCTCTTGGTACTGCTCAAAACATCTCCTTGGCCCTCAGCTCTATCCAGGCACAACTTTGGATACAAACAGTTGTTGCCTCAATTATTAGGGAAGGGAAAGAAAGCATCTTCCCTACTGAAATCCAGACAATAATTTGGGACAGTGCTAACGATTTTGAAAGGAAGTTTCAGTCCTGGTGGAATTTGGTAAACTTTACCTACAACCCCAGCACAAACACAGCCACAGCCTTTGTGTTGACAATACGCAACGCTTCAGTGCATTTGATACACCCCATCATTGCATTAGGATTGAATCACGATGGAACTATTCTCTATCCTTTCGAGCAGAGAGAATGGGCCCGTCAAATTGGTGAGAAATGGCAAACTGTTAATTTGGAATCTTGTGTTCTTCGGGAGCAACAGGGTTTCATTTGGGAGAGCAATGCCCTTGTGGCCCAAGACATCTGTTTAGACACAGAGCAAAATATCTGTCATTTTGAAATGCACCTTGATGAGACTCCTGCAACAGTGCTGGTGTACATCTCTTGGTACTGCTCAAAACAACATCTCCTTAGCCCTCAGCTGTATCCAGGCACAGCTTTGGATGCAAACAGGTGTTGACTTCGCATTTTAGAAAGGGTAAAAGGAGATGCTGAACTCAGGTGGTGGGATACTCTTTTTTGGGTGGTCACCTACTGCTACCGGCATCCTAAACAAATTGTGTCATCCCATTGTTGTGCTTTTGATTTTGGTTTTAATCAGTTTTGTTTTGTCAGTCATTCTATGCATCCTGAATTGGAGAATGGTAAAACGGCTGACACAATTGGCATCAACAATGGAAGCACATAATATGATCACTACTCCACCAGCTTAAGATACCGCTAAAGTTATTGACACCAGACAAATTACACGAGCAGTAAAAGTCAGGCCTTTAACAGCAAACTGATTAGAATTGTTTATTGCTTGTTATAATTGGTGTGGTTAGTTTTAGTAATGTTAAGCTTTTGATTGAAAACAGTTTTGGAAAATAATTGTTTTAATCATAAAAACATATTATAATGGATACTGATTTGTTTTAATTCTAATTGTTTGAATTTTAATAGTTTAGATGTTATTTTATTGATTTGTTTTAATTTTGATTGTTTGAAAATTATTGTAGCGATTATGATTGTGAATTCTTTGATTATTTTTGTGTTTATTTCCTTCCTTTTCCTTTCCCTTTTCTCTTTTCCCTTTTCCTTCTTATCCCCGGTTATTTGTTTTCTCTGTCCCTGTTCTTGGGATGTGCTACCAAGGGCAGGTCCTGAAGATGCTACAACGTCACACCATCATGCTGATGGAGTTTCTCAGCGACGCTCGTTGGTCACGGGTGATGTGAGAGTCCGTCTGAGCCTCTCATCTGTTTCTGCCCAACGACCCTCGCCTGAGGCCTGCGCTGGCCAGGGTTGGGAGGGACGCCAAGTGACTGTTCCGCAGGTGATGCCTACCAGGACTGGTTTCTCATGACAACTAGTCACGGGGCGCTGACTCAACAAAGCTCCCACAGATGGAAGAACAATGGACTGGTCCGGTATGGGCTGCCCTGCGTGTGTTCGAAACAACAAAGATGGTTTGGTGTGCCTTGAAACGTCCTGTTTCCACCTGTTCCTCAGGGTAACAAGCTCCACATATAATAGTCCATAAATCTTCCCACCTTTTGGCCAGAAGCCACTCGCTTAGGGAAAGGACTATAAAAGTGACTTTCTCAGAGGAGACCCCCAAGATCTCCCCAGATGGCAACAGACATCTATTGGCTGCTCCACGAGGATTCGTCTGCCCGTCTTGGTAGCTATAATCCTGACCCCCCCTTTCTCTCTCTCTCTCTGTCTCTATGCCCCTATCGCATTTTGGTTGGCACGAAATAAAAGTGCATTTCTGCAAAAGCAAACATGTTTTGTCCCCTGCTGTGTATTTTGCACTCTGAGATCCATAAAAGAACCAGTCATGACTCCCGCTTGGGTTGGCTGGATCGTGACACATCACAAGAGCAGAAAGCCAGCAGTATCAGATGAATCAAGATGCCATTATCCCTACCCATAAAATCTTGGCTAGAAAGTCAAAAAATGCTCAGTAAAAACCACTCACTTTTCAACAGCTTCAGTTTGCCTGTGAGCAAGTGTGACAGACAATAGAAAAGTGACTGTAGGTTATTGTGCCTTGAATGAAGTGATTCCACTGTGGGAGCTAAGACAGAGTACTGTGGATTTAATCAGCGTAAGCAGCTTGATAACCAAGATGCCTTGGCAAGAGCAAACAGAGCTTTGAAGGCTCCATGAAGATTGGATCAAGACTGGTGACAGGAAATAAGAATGATTCAAATAAAAATGTTGCAAAATGTGTAAGCTTGTTTGTGTGATGTTTACCCCAACCAACGTCGTAGAAAATTACCAGCTTTCCTAAAAATGGTATATAAGCACAAGTAGCTGAGAGTAAATTTGGATTCTGATCAGCAGTCAGTAGACCCCCTCTCTCTCCCAGTCGTTGATTCTCCAGTGCTGAGCGCTGCCGTGCCGGACACGCTGGATCTCCAGGAGGAGCTGGAGCCCAAGGCAGCAAAGTGGCACCATTGACATTGCCAATGCATTTTTCTCCATCCCTTTGGCAGCAGAGTGCAGGCCTCAGTGTGCTTTCACCTGGGGGGACGTGCAGCACACCTGGAACTGACTGCCCCAGGGGTGGAAACACAGCCCCACCATCTGCCACGGGCTGATCCAGGCTGCACTGGAAAAGGGTAAAGCTCCAAAACATCTGCAATAACATAATTAATAATAATAATATTGTAATAATAATGTGTGGAAGAACATGGCAATAAAAGAAGCTGAGAAAGAAGAAAGGATCATCCAGATTCTGCTGGAAGGAGGTTTTGCCATGGAGAAGAGCAAAGTCAAGGGAGCTGCCTGAGAGATCCAGTTCCTGGGAGTAGAGTGGCAAGATGAACAGAGCCAGATCCCCACTGAAATGATACATGAGATCATCACAGTGTCTCCACCCACCAGCAAGAAGGAAACACAAGCTTTCCTAGGGCCATACATTTTTAGAGAATGCATTCCTGAGTGCAGCCACATTGTGAGCCCTCTCTACCTGCTCATCCTAAGAAGAACAATTCCAGCTGTGGCCCTGAACAGCAACAAACCTTCACCCAGACCAAGCAGAAAATTGCTCATGCAATGCCCTTGGCCCAGTCAGGACGGGAGCAGAGGTGAGGAATGTGCTTCACTCTGCAGCCAAGAACAATGGCTTGTCCTGGAGCCTTTAGCAGAAGGTGCCTGGGGAGACTCGAGGCCAAGCACTAGAATTCTAGAGTCAAAGTTACAGAAAGTCTGAAGCAAACTACACTCACAAAAAACCCCAAAAAACAAAAAACAAAAAAACCCAACAAAATCTATAATAAGAAAGTTCAAGCCACCTCAAAAGAAATTATCACAAAAGCACAACTCCTCCTGGCACCCTGACTCCCGGTGCTGGGATGGATGTTTAAAGAAAAGGCTCCTCTACCCACCACGCCACCCACACCACATGGAGCCCATGGATTGCTCTCATCACACAGCACGGCCAGATTAGAAACACAAATCATCCTGGAATTTTAAAAACACTTACAACTGGACACAAGATAAAATCTTTAGTCTCACTAACAAAAAGGAACAGAAACAAGTAACCCAGGCTAAACAGCTCCACCAACATACAACCAACTACCAGAACGAGAAACATGCTATGCTCTTGTCACTGACATTTTCTGTCTCATGGTTGAGATGAACCAGAAGTGGAAAGTGGCTGCAGGGAGCCCCACATGACAAGTCGCACAAGCTACTGAAAGAGAAGGTGAATCAAGTGCACTTGCTGAACTCAAAGCCATTCAGCTGGCCCTGGACACTGCTGAAACAGAGAACTGGCCAAAGCTCTACCCTTATACTGAATCATAAATAGTAACCAATGCTCTGTGGAGTTAGCTAGAAAGGTGAAAATAGGCCAGCTAGCAACATAAAGGAAAACCAATTCAGGCTGATGATGAGTGCAAAATCATTGCCACTCAGACAAACTATTTGTAAAAGTCCATCATGTAGATGGCCACGTCCCCAAAAGTCAGGCTAATAAAGAACACTAAAACAAGGAGCAAATAGATCAAGCTGCAAAAATAGAGATGTCACCAATAAATTTAAATTAGCAACATAAGAGAGAGTTGTTCCTAATTCAATAGGCCCATACTGCCTCAAGCCATCAAGGCAAAAATGCCACCTATAAGTAGGCACAACACTGAAAAGCACATTTAAATATAAATTACACTTCTCAAGTTATCCATAACTGTAAGACGTGCTAAAATCAAGGAAGCCAAACCGATAAGGCTTGTCTAATATGAGGGGCACTATTCCAAATATAGGTATAAAGAAGCCAAATAAACTACATCACACTGCCTCAAACCCCCCAAGGCAAGTGCTACGTGATCACAATTGTAGAAGCCACAACTAGATCATTAGAAACCCACCCTGTACCTCACACTACTACTCAAAACACTGTCTGAAGCCCAAAAAAGCAAGTCCTATAAAGACACAGCACCCCTGAGAGAATCCTCAGACAACAGGACCCATTTCAAGAACAGCTGTGAAACTCCTCAGCCAAAAACCAGGATATTGAATAAATAGATCATATCCCTTATCACACACCAGCTGCCAGGAAAGTTGAACTGTACAACAGACTACTTAAAATTACCGTAAAGGCACTTGGCAGGAAAACATCCAAAAATTGAGAAATGAACTTAACAAAAGCCACCTAAATAGTCAACACCTGAGAGTCCATCACTCAAGCAAGTCCTGCCCAGTCTGAAGCCTTGCACACAGTGGATGGGGATAAAGTCCCTGTAGTACATATAAAAGGTATTTTAAGACTGTTTAGATTAAGCCCACATCAAGCAAAGGCAAACCAATCCGTACAATTGTTTTTGCTCAAAAACCTAGTTACACTTAGTAGGTAATGCAGAAAGATAAAGAAACCCATTGAGTACCACAGAAAAACCTAATCTTAAGTGAGAACTGTGTGTAAAGTTTCACTGTGGATGAAAATATATAACAGAGTTTTAAAAAGGTTAATTCTTTAATTAATCAAGATTAATTAAGGTGTTATGAAGATGGTAATAGAATAAGGAGTAGATCATGTCTTAAGTTGCAATGCCATATGCAAGCAGAAGTATACATTCTGTCACCATCTGCTGAAACCAGGTGGAGCAGGGCTCCTTATCTCTTCCATGACCCATCCCTCACAACTCTTCCCCACAAGGAGTTATACCTTATGGGAGATGCCCCACCCAAGGAGAAAAGCCAAGTATTTCTTTCTGAAATTTGAAACATCAGAGCAACCTTTTCCACTAAATTCCCACAAGAAGACCTGGCTCTTCATCATCACCACTAGATGTTAAAAAAGTAACTACACCCTTCTCCAAAATTATTGCTTCAACATAATCACATCTGTCACTCCAGGAAAACTATGGGTGCCATTATTCAGACTGTAACCAAAACCCGAGCAACAGGCTGCATTCTGACCTTGCCAGTGTCTTGGTCTTTATATTGCTGTACTTTTATTTACATTTTCCCAGTGAAAAACTGCTATTCTAAATCCCATATCTTTGCCAGGCAGCTCCTTAATTTCCAAGTAATATTAATTCACAGAGAGGGAGTTTACATTTTCTGTTTCAAGAGAAGCTCCAGAGCTCCTTAGCAGTCACCTGTCTGTCAAACCAAGACAGTGCCCTGCTGCAGCTCCATCCCCATGGCAGGATCCGCGCTGGATGATCCCCAGGGACCCCCGGTGGGCAGAGCCCCCCTGAGCCCTGGTGCTGCTGATCCGTGTTGGGAAGACACCTGGCTGGGGGCTGCACTCCCTCCCCGTGGCCTGGATTTTCTTTGCATTTCTCTTTGTCCTTCCCAAACACCCAAAACCAGGGTAAAAATAGAGATGTTAAATAACGACCTGCTTGGGGACACGGGGGGATCTTCCAGGGGATGCGGGGGACGCTCGGTTCAGGGATTTGAGGGGTCCTGGGAGGGACCTGGGGGTTGCTCAGGGCGTTGGGCACCCCAGTTCCAGCGGCTCTGGCTACGCTGGGAGAGGAGGAGGAGCGGGACGAAGAGGAGGAGCGGGAATAGAAGGAAGAGAAGCAGCGGGAAGAAGAGGAGGGACACAGGAGGAGCGGCAGGAAGAGGAGGAGCGATTTTGGAACCACGCGCTTCTCCCGCACGCCCGCACAGACCGCAGCGTCCCCCGGGAGCGGCAGAATCGCCCCCCAAGAACCCGCAGGTGAGTGGGGAGGGGGAGCTCGCCCCAAATCCATCATGGGGGGCTCCGGGAGGGTTTTAATTTGCGGTTCAGATGATGGTTTGATTCGCAGGAGCTCAAAGCCGAGCCCCGGAGCGGGGAGAGCGCGGAGGGGCGATCCCGGAGCCGGGGGACCCCCGGCAGCCTGGAGGGGTGCGGGAGGTTGGTGCTGAGCGGGCTCCGGGCCCCCGAGGCTGAAAAGGGCGCTGACTGCTCCAGCTGCCCTTGGGCAATGCCAGCATCAAAACGAACGCGCTCAGCCCTTGTTTTCCCCACCAAACCAGGATTTCCCAAACCTTGGCTGCATTGAGGAGGAGGTCATGAGGACGAAGTCGATGTCCCGGGAGCCGCAGGCAGGTGAGGAGGAAGTCAGTGCCCCTTTCCACCTGTGTCCTGCTCCATCTCCCAGCCCAGCACGGCCCCGGCTGCAGCACACGCCTGGGGCGATCTCCTTGCCCTTCCCTCTGTCACGGAGGCAAATCCCATCCTGTCCTTGTCCTTCCTCCCCAGACAAGGAGCTGAGCACAGACAGCAGGGAGGAAAAATCCCCGCGGCACAGCCTCGGGCAAGAGGCCGTTTGCAGTGGCTCCACGGCACAGGAATGCAACAGGGAGGAAAAGCCCCGCAGATCCCACAGCAGGAGGGGCTGCAAACGCACAGCCCGGGAATCCCAGCAGGAAAGAGCCAGCCAGGGCCGGGGAGGCGGCCGGAGCTCGGAGCTGGGGCTGCGTGAGCAGCTTCACCATGAGGAGAAGCCCCACAAGTGCTTGGAATGTGGGAAGGGCTTCAGGTGGAGATCTGACCTGATCAGACACCGCAGAATCCACACGGGGGAACAGCCCTACGAGTGTGGGGAGTGTGGGAAGAGATTCAGCCGCAGCTCAAGCCTGACTGTGCACCAGAGGAGCCACACAGGGGAGAGGCCCTACGAGTGTGATAAATGCAGGAAGAGGTTTCTGAGAAGAGCCTATCTTTTCAATCACTATCGCAGTCACTTGGATGAGAGGCCTTATGAGTGTCCTGACTGTGGGAAGGGCTTCAAGCACAACTCCGACCTCATCACCCACCGGCGCATCCATACTGGAGAGAGACCCTACAAGTGTCACGCGTGTGGGAAGAGCTTCTCACAGCGCTCTAACTTGACCAGACACCAACGGAGTCTTCACTGAGAGAAGCCCTGTGAGTGCCCCGAGTGTGGGAAGAGCTTCATGCCCTGCTGCAGCTCCATCCCCATGGCAGGATCCGCGCTGGATGATCCCCAGTGACCCCCGGTGGGCAGAGCCCCCCTGAGCCCTGGTGCCTCTGATCCTTGTTGGGAAGACACCTGGCTGGGGGCTCAACATCCTCCTGGCTTCCATCGCAGTCTTCAATTCCCATTCCCACTCTCCTTCCCTCTCCCTGTTGCCAATTCTCTCCCCAGTTGTCATTCCCATATTCCCAGTCCCATATTCCCTGTTTGTTGGGAATGATAAGGATTTCACAGGAGGCTCTTACAGATATGTATATATAACACTTCCATTTCTATATTTCCAGCGTTGGTTCCCATATTCCTATTCCCATATTCCAGTTTCCATTCCCTGTTCCATCTTGTATACCCCCATCCCATATTCTCTCTACAATTGCTATTTCTATATTCTGTGTCCCTTGCATATTCTCATTCCCGCTTCCTCTTTTCATACCCATTGTCATTCCTTGTCCCCATTCCCAGTTTTGAAATGTGTCACACAGAAGCCTCTTTCAGTCCCTCCGAGAGAGACCAGAATGCACCATTTAAATTTAAAACCTCTTGAGAAATAAAATAGCATTAAGCCACTCGAACATGAAATAGTGGTCTGAGCTATAATTTAGGTAAGTAGAATATTAATTGGCGTATATATGAAGGAGAAATATAAATCTTAGTTTGAAGTATGTAGAAATATGTTTTAAATGCCTTAAAAAGTAAAACCACAGAAGCTGATGTAAAAAACAAGCTACAGTGAGAGCTTAAAAACACAGTTCTGTGAAGAAGAAAAATAGAGTAAAAATATTTTTTATATTCTTCAGATAGAACAGATAGACCATGTGCAGAAGTTCGGCATAAACATTCGCGTTTGAGTAGCAGAATTTTACTAGGTTTAGGAGAAATGCTTCAGCTTTTGGCTCATTGAGTTATTTGTCAATAAAAATCTGTATATTTCAGTGAGAGCTCTCTCTTGCTCCTTTCTCATCACTCTCTCTTCCTCCACCACCATCATCATCACCACTACCAGCATGCGAGAGAAGAAGAAGAGGAAGATGAAGAAGAAAAGAACAGAAGAAGAAAGGCCAGGGAGCATCTGCCTCTGGAGACTCTGCACCAGCCACAGCTTCGACCTCTTGCAGCAGAGAGCTGCTCCTGCTTCCATCGGGACTTTATGGCAGAGAGATTGAACAGGGACTGGAGAGCCTTGGGCTCTTTGCCTTTGGAGCCTGACGTGCCTTCACAAGAAACAACTTTACAGCAGCCAGCAGCTGCTCTGCTCTGGGAAGATCTAAAGCCACAACCAATCCTTACAGCCGGTGCCAGTCCCGGTTGTGGACACTGCTGGAGGCTCAGGCACATTTTAGCTAGGCCTTTCTCTCAAGTTCTCAGTATTTTTCTCAGGCCATGAAACTTTCTCATCCTCTAGCCAGGATTTTTTCCAGGCCAAAGACTCCTTCTTTAATGTAAACACAAGAGAAAGAATCATAACAGAGATAAACACCTGCAAGGTCCATGAGAAATTCAGGGAGCAGAGGTGTCTCCTTCTCTGACCATTGATCTGTTTGTATTTTGTTTTCCATGAACTGCCTTATTTAAGGCAATGGTTTATTTCAAAAATTGCTCTTCCTTGCTCTTTTCTGCACCAAGCAAGAGAGTGTCTTGTTGGTGTTTTTTCACTGCTCCATAACCCTTCCACGGCAACAGAGCCAGACACAGCATCAGCAAATCACCACTGCTGTGTTTTGGCAGGACTTTGGTTCTGCACGTTCAAAGCAACAGCAGCTTGTAGGCATTTTTGTTACTGAAGCTCAGCACTGACTGAAGTGGCATTTTTAATGCACTCCCTGACTGCAAAACACCTTCAGACACACTTTAATGACAGACAGGCTGTGGGAACGGGGGGGTTTCTGGACGGTCGCGGGACAGACTCAGGAGCTTATTATTTGCTGTTCTTCAGGGTTGTATTTTATTATAGGGCGTGGGTATAAGAGAGAGCTTAGAGAAAAGTTAGAGATTAGAGGTAATAAGAGTGGAGAGAACGAACGGGGAGGGAAGGGGAGAAGCAGGAACAGGAGAGGAGAGAAGAGAGAAGTAGAAACAGAAGATAAGAGAAGTAGGGAGAAGAGAGAAGTAGAAGGATTTTCCATTTGCAGTACAATAATATTATTCCATAATGAATATTCTAAATTCCAATAACCAATCTATTACAATATACTAATTTCCTAATATTTGCATGCAACCTATAGGAACAACTAAATTACCATGTTTTATGGCTTTACCCTTATCTTGAGATCTTTCCTGCCAGGCTTGGGACAGGATATCTGCTACTTCTTTGCCATGTATTGTATTTGGTTTTATCTAAACAAAGGAAGAGGCGTCAAACCTTAACATAACTATTTTCAGCATCTATGTCAAATACTGCTAACATCTCTATTTCATCTATTGTTTCAGAACTGCTTGCTAGGCATTCATAAGTCTTTGCTATTCCTTCACCAACAAGGGACAGCCCAAGAAACCGGGAATGGTACCCCAAAACATTTGGTTATGGTCCCCAAAACACCTGGGAATGGTACCCCAAAACACCTGGGAATGGTCCCCAAAAAATCTGGGAATGGTACCTCAAAAATTCAGAAATGCACCCCAAAATTCAGAAACGTTTCCTGACAAACCCCAGGAATGTTCCCCAAAAACCCAGGAATGGTCCCCAAAAAATCCAGGAATGGTCCCACGAAAATTCCGTAATGTTCCCTCAAAAATTCACAAACATTTCTCCCAAAAACCCAGAAATTTTCCTCCAAAAAAAACTGGGAATGGTCCGCCAAGAAACTTGTAAATGGTACCTCAAAAATTCGTGCATGGTACAGTTATAAATGTGATTCATGCTAATTAAATTGTAACTATATTAGCAAAATTGTTGCATTATAATCAATAGAAAAATTGTTTTTTATTGTTATAAAGCAGAAAGGATAAAGGAAATGGTTGAACAAAGCAGATGGAATCATCCTCCAGTTGTTTGGTGGGAGTGAGGATAGTAAGGATATAGGTCTAAAAACAGCACCTAGAAATAAAACTTTTGACCTTGAATTGAGCCAAATTGGGATCATTCCAGGCACTTGACACTGGACTCAGGCCTGTTGTGTGAACATATATTTAATGATATAACCCTAAGCTCAGTGTGCCTGCGCTCCCTGCGAGGTCACACAGCGAACGCTGAGGAAGACCCAGAGCCTTCATCGGAAACAAGACTCACCTTCAAGGAGTCCATGAGGAGCCTGTATTGGGGATGGACCTCAGTGGGACCCATTAATGCTTTGAGACACTTTGGGTTTTTCTTCTGACCGGGGCTCCTGGAAAGGTTTGTGCAATCTCTTCTCAGGCCTTGAGGTTCAAGGGCTCAGCACCAAATTCACCATGGGGCTCACTGGGATCAAGTCAGTCCTGACAAACCATGGCTCTGCCTTTCTTTCCCTCTGGTCCAGTGCAGTTGATTAGGAAAGTTTTGTTCTAGAATTATGAAGAAATATTTCAAAGAGCTTCTTAGAAATAAGTGTTCCTATTTTAAAGAGTGTCTTTTCTTACTGTTTCTCTTCAGAGCAGAGTTGATTGCAGCGTTCTGTGATTGGTATTATTCCAGGGTCTCTCTTCAGGAGATCTGGCCTGCTCAGAGAAGCTCTACCTTGAGGTCTGATCTAGTGTGGACAACCTTGCTCCACATTGCCCAACCCCATCCTGTCTGTCCTCAATCACCTGGGATCTGCTTTGTTTGGAGATCTGGCAGTATTCAGGGAAACAGGGGTTTTCTTCCTTTTCTCTTTTTGAAGCAATCTAAATCTCCTGAGTTTCCCCATTGCAAACAGGCACCCTTCTTAAGTGTGTGCCAAGGAGGTTTCTCTTTCCAAGGCAGAGCCATGCAGGATCTGTTTTAGACCTTTGGACTCCTTGGTTCCACAAGGCCCTGTTGTGTCACCATGGACTCTGGGTTCTGTGAGGCTCTGCAGTGTCACAATGGATGTTTGGTTCCATTGAGCCCCACAGGATCACAGTGCTCTTCTTTTTCCTGTGGCAACCAGCAGCAGACCCCACTGGCAGAGCCCCATGCCTGGGAAGGAGGAGGATGGGGGACATTTGGAGTGATGGTTTTTGTCTTCCTACGTCACAGTGCTGTGGGGTGGGGCCCTGCTGTCCTGGAGATGGCTGAACAGCGGCCTGCCCATGGAAGGGGGAAGAGAAAACAACCTCTGTGCATGGAACTACAACAGCAGAGAGGTCAGGCCAAAGGCTGGCTTTAAAAATCTGTTAGCAGCAGGGGAAACATCAATGTGAGATGTGTGTTAATGTCTTTACAAATCACTTCATGGGTGAAGGGATGGCTGTTAGGGTCTTTGAAATGGGTTGTAAAGTTTCTACTGGCTTTGGGCAGCAGGTTTGTTACTGGGCCCACACAGCTTTGCTCCTGAACCAGACAAGAGTCTGCACAAGGCTGAACTTCTGAACTTCGGGGGGAAATGCCAGATTCAAGGGGGAATATGGGGTACATGGGTTGGGAAGGCTGTATCTTCCGAGTACATTGGCCAACGGGGAAGGGAAGAGGGCAAAGTGTGGCTGGGAGTTAAGGATAAAAGGAGGTTGCACTCTCTGAATCCTTGAGAGAGAAAAATCTGTGGGTGTGTGCCCTGTAAAGATGCCACCTCCTAGGACAGTGGCTGCCTTTGGTGCACCAAATGTTTCCTCTCAACTGACATCAGGAAACAGGGATGGTGAGTTTTGTTTCCCATGGAAAAGAGCCAATGTTGATATCCAGGGGCCTCTAACTGGGACTGGGCTTCCACCTGCTAAAATTTCATAGGGTGCAGGATTTCTCCCAGACCAAAGCTGCCACCACCGAGAAGCCTGGGTGCTGTTGGAGTGCCAAATGCCTCCTCTGAACTGACATCAGGAAACTGGGATGGTTGGATTTGTTTCACATGGAAAAGAGCCACCAGGGTCCTGTAGCTGGGACTGGGCTACCACCCTCTCAAAGTCCATTTGGCGCAGGATTTCTCCCAGACCAAAGCTGCCATATCCTCAGACCATGGCTGCCATTGGACTGTCAAATGCCTTCTCCTAAGTGACATCTGGGAACTGGGGTGGTGAGATTAATGTCCTGTGGAAAATAGCCGCCATTCCTATTCAGGGGCCTTAGCCGGGAGTGGGTTTCTGCCAGCTAAAATTCCATATGGCACAAGATTCCTGCTGGACCAAAGCTGCCACCACCGAGAAGCCCGGCTGCCTTTCTGTGCCAAACACCTCCTCCTAACTGACATCTGGAAACAGGTATGCTGATTTTGTTTCCTGTGGATAAGATTAACTGTTTATGTGCAGAGAACACAGGCCAGCCCTGCGCTCCCCAGGCAGGGAAAGCCCCGGGATGCCCCAGAGGATGGAGCACGGCCGCTGCGGGGTGTCTGCCCGGCCCCTCTGCCGTCCTGTCCCTGCCACGTCCACAGTGGGTGCCATGGGGCCAAGCTGGCAGCAGCCATCAGCATTGTGACAAGATCTTGAAGTTCACAGTGTTGTGGAACTGAAGCTTCAGCACAGAGACCTTTCCAACCTGATCTGCCCTCGTTCCTCTGAGTCTCTGCACAGAACACGGCATGGAACAGAACAGCAGGAGGGGCCTGTGTGTCCCAGGGCTCTGGATTTGCACCGCTTGACCTCCACAGAGATGCAGGCAAAGTGAAGATGCCAAATTTTATTGATGGAAAGCAAAGCAAACGGATGAGCTAAGGGGAACAAAAGGAATGGGCACAGTCTGAGGAATGGAGGGAGAGAACAGTCAAAAGGGAGGAATACCGGAGAGAAGAACAGAGGATTGGCAGTGTCTGAAGGCTGGACAGAGAGAGCAGCCAAAAGGGAGGAATATTAGAGGGAAGAAGAGAGTATGGGCAGTGTCTGAAGACTGGAAGGAGAGAACAGTCAAAAGGGAGGAATACCAGAGAGAAGAAGAGAGGATGGGCAGGGTCTGAAGGCTGGACGGGGAGAGCAGTCAGAAGGGAGGAATACTGGAGGGAAGAAGACAGGATGGGCAGGGTCTGAAGGCTGGAGGGAGGGACCTATCTATGGCAGGGAGACTGCTGAAGCCACGCAAACTTCCCACAGGCTCAGCTGTGGCAATTATCAGTTGTGCCTGGACCTGCAGCTGGTTTCTTCTGGTCTGAAGGTAGCCACAGCTTCCACAGCATCTGGAGGTCTTGAAGGGATGCTGGTTCTTCTGAGGCAGCAGATGAGCATGGTTCTGCAGCTCTTCCGCTGAATATCTCTTGATCTCCTGTGTTTGTCTGGGAAGGGCTGTCATCTCTCCTCAGGGCTTGAAGGGCTGGAAGAGAGAGGAACAGAGCCACAATCAGAGCCTGGATCTGTGGGAATCCAGGGAGATCTTGCTGCCAGGGCCATCCCAGACAGCTGTTGCCATGGCCACAAGAGAGGAGGGGCCAAGGGGATCAGCTGCAAGGTCCTGGCCATGAATCCTCCCGCCCATGTCCCTGAAATCTCTCTGTGCTCCGTCCACGCCACCCCCTGTCCACAGAGGGAGCGAAGCCCTCTGCAGCCGGGCCAGGGATTGCAGCTCCCTGCCCAGGGATTGCAGCTCCCCCCGGCAGCCCCCGCTAAAAGCCTGCTGCCCTCACTCACCCTTGCTGAGCACGGGCAGCTCTTTCTTCTTCCCCCTCAAGCTGCGCTCGGCAAGCCCTAGGAACAGAGAGCCCGTCACGGCTCTGCCTGGCGGCACAGCTCCCTGTCCGTGGCGCTGCCAGCCCTGCGGCCACTGGCCCTCGAGGCCCGGCAGGGCTCAGCCCGGGCCCTTGCCGCATGCTGCTGCCCCAGGGCACAGCTGCGGGAGGGCGGCAGCAGCCCTGAGGGCAGCCAGGGCTCCACGGTGCCAGGCACAGATGGCAGAAGCTGCCAGGGCAGCAGCCGGGGCTGGGGCCGAGCTGCGGTGGGGCGGGGAGGGAGCCCAGGCTCACCCAGGAACCTGATGGCCGCCTCTCGCAGGGACTCCTGTGGGCTGTCCAGGTACGGCAGCGCCTGGCGCAGGTGCTCGGCCGCTCGGCTCCTGTCCTCTGCCACCTGCGGAGAGCGGCAGGAGTGAAGGCTCGGGGCGGGCTCTGCCCCTTTGCCCAGTGCTGCCCGCAGAGCCCTGAGGCGCGGCCAGCAGCTGCCGGCCGGGCTCTGCAGGGGCACAGGGCTGGCTGCTGCCCGGGGAGCCGCGGTGCCAGCCCGCCCCGCAGTCCCGCTGGGCCGGGGCTCCATCAGCACCCGGCTCGGGGCCGCAGGAGCGGGAGCACAGCCCGTGCAGCCCCTGCGGGCAGCGCTGGGCAGGGCCACAGCTGCAGCCGCACACAGTGAGCGCCAGACTCAGGGGGCTCTCCCGGCTGAGGCTGGGCCTTCCCGGCCGGCCTTACCAGGTGCTCAGCGAATTGCCACAGCTTCTTTGTCTCCACCAGCTGGACGAGATTCTTCCTCTTCAGGAATTTGGTCGCACAACGCAGCGTTTCCCAAGAGGCCTGGAGAGCAGCAGAGATGTGGAGACGGCACCGCAGCCCAGGGCACAGGAGCCGCGTCCCTGTGCCAAGGCCCACAGGAGGCTGCAGCCCGCCAGGCACCAGAGCAGGAGGCAGCCGAGCCCCCTGCCAGCAATGCACCAGCAGCCCAGGAGTCCTCACCTCAGCCACACACCCATTTTCATCATGGCAGTGGAATAAAAGTGCGGGGAGGCTTTGGCACACAGTTGACTTAAGAGGCTTTTTCCCCTCTTCTACTACCAATTCCATCACCTTGCAGAAGAGGCCAAGGGAGAGTAGCTGCACATGGCTGTTGTCCTGGGGGAAAGGAAAAAGCCTCGGCACCAGCTACTCCAGCCTCCTGAACAATGGCTCAAATAAGCCACAGGGCACAAAGTTTCTGAGCAGCAGCCAGTGCCTGTAGCTGAGAGCGCAGAGCCTTACGTTGTCAAAGAGTGCCAGGAGTGTCTCGGCCAGCTTCAGGGCAGTGCTGCTGGTTATCAGGATGTCTTTGTCCTGGAGCACATCTGTGAACACGCGCAGGGTCATGCCAACCACCTCTCCTTCTGTATCACGCAGCAGCTCCAGAAGGCTTTGAGAGAGGCTACACATTTTTCTGGCCTGTGTGGAACACAAGGCTGTGCTGTGAAGCCATGAATGGCTGCACCACCACCACTGCCCTGGCACTACAACCCCACCCAGCTGCCACAGGGCCCAGAGGCCAAAGGCTGGTCCTGAAGAACTTGGGGAGGTGAGGCAGGAAAGCTGGGAGCATCTGCCTCAGCTCCTGAAGCCCAGCCAGCCTGAGGGGCTGCTTTCTCCAGCGCAGCTTCAGCTGCTGCCCCCCTCTCACCATCGAGGGACCCTTGCTGAGCACCACAAGGGCTCTGAGCGCCAGGCGACGCCTCTCCCTGCACTTGCTCTCCACATGCCTTGACATGATTTCAAGGATGCTGTCAGCACATTTAGTCAAATCCAAGCATTCCAGGATCTGGAAGGCACAGGGCAGTGACAGGGGACCAGCCAGCAGGAGCCCGGAACCGCTCAGGGCTGGGCCCAGACAGCAGCACAGGGCAAGGGCACTGTCCCAGGCAGCTGTGTCTAGGAAAGGGCAGACAGCTGAGAGGCAGCTCAGCGAGGCAGCACTGGCCATCAGGCTCACCTCCACAAGGAATGCCAGGAAAGGCAGATCCCAGCGTAGCTCTTCCCTGTTGAGCTGCCCAAGCAGGCGGCGTGTAATCCCAGAACACAAGGAGAGGGAGACACGGCGCATCTCCCTGGCAGGGGGAAAAGGCACCAAGACACTGAGGTGGGCAGGCATACCTCTCTCAGGGCTGACTCACAGAGATTCAGTCCCTGGAGGGGATGTGCTCACTCTGGGAGGCTGCCCCTGCTGGGCACCTCCTCTCCCAGACTTTTCCAGTCTGCTTGGCTGTCCGTTGGTGACAAGGCCCTGTGGTCCATGACCACAGGGACTGTGTAGGGCACCCCGGGAAAAGAGCACAAATGTTGGGGGCAGAGGGGAAATGGGGGGTCTCACCTGGCCAGCAGACCTGCTGCATAGTGCTGGGTGTCAGCACAGAGCAGCGTGTCCCAGCCACGCTTGCGCTCCATGGCCATCACCTCAGGCTCATACTGCAGACAGAAGAGCAGAGCCTTCATGGCCTGCACTGCAAACCTGTGTGCAGAGTAAAGTCCAGGTCACACTGGCAGCACTGGCGCTGGCTGCAAGCGCATGGCAAGGACAGGACAACTGGGACCTGTTGGGCTTGCTGGGAAGACTATGTTGCTCCTGGCATGCTCTCCAGAAGTTCTCGACTTCCTCTGGCATCTGCTGTGTGGTGATGACAACGTGGAAGAGCAGAGCCACAAAGAGGTGGGAGGAATAAAGGATCATTGCCTTGGGGCACTGAGGCACAATTAGCCAGATGACCAGAGTTGCCTGCAAAAGAAGCAGCCTGAGACAGCGCTCAGTGCCGAGGCATCCGTGGGGCAGGGCCCGAGGAGAGAGGCAGGGGGAGCAGCAGGTCTGGTGCCCCCTGAGCCTGTCTCTAGCCCAGGTTTCAGGCCAGTGCCTGAGGCACGGAGAGGATGGAGAGCTGCTGGAGACGTGGCTGGGGAGCAAGCAGAGGCCAGTTCCAGAAACTCACAGCCAGAGCAAAAATGTCTTTGTTGTCCCCATCAGAGGTGCACATGCTGTGCACAGGCCAATCCTCCATCACACAGAGCAGTATTGGCAACACCTTCTCCACTGCTGGTCCTGACGAGCCTATGGTTGTCCACATCCTTGCAGCAGCTCTGTGGGATGGGAGCTCTGTGTCAGGGGGGGGTCTCAGTCACATACCATAGCCTGTAGAGCCGTGGGGCCCAGGTGACAGAGCCCTGGGGCCCTGAGGGGCAGGGAGGGAAACAGAGCTCAGGAAGCAGAAGGGCCTGAGGGTCCTGGAGCTCTCCGCCTGTCTGTCAGAGCCCATTGGACAGGCTGTACAGGGTGGTGGCCCTAAAGGCTGGTGAGCCCTGAGCTCTCACGTGGGCCCCGTACCTGTCACACGTTGGGGCACAGTGCAGGAGGGTCAGCACCACGTCAGCAGGGTGTTCTCTAGCCAGCCTCCGAATGTCAGTGCGCAGCCTGGCATCCACAGTGACGTGGGACTCGAGATTCTGGTGAATGCTTTTCACCATGGCTGGCACCTGGAGGGGGTGGGGAAGACTTGGAGCGCTGTCCAAGGGAGCAACTCCCCAGTTCCCCCCAAGAAGTGCTTCCCTCCCTGCCACACTGTGCTGGCCTCAAAGACTGAGGGGTCTCAGTGACCGTGACGTGAGTGGGGACCCAATCCTGTGAGGCCTCGAGCCCTGGCCCCAGGCTGCTTACGTGCTGCTGAGGTGAGACACAAGGGTCCTTGAAATAGTCCAGGATGAGTTCCTGGCTCAGAGTGGCAATGGGAGCGATGTCAGTATTTGCGATGCCCCGAGTCTCTCCAGTGTCCGCGTTTGGGATGGCCACGTCCTCAGTCACTGCCATGTCAGCATTTGCCCTGTCATCATTCCTTGCTGTGCCAGATTCGTCTGAGCACTCAGGCGAATCTGGGCTGACATTAGGCTCTGCCTGCAGCTCAGTCAGCCTGGAGTCATGCATGGCTGTGCTCTCTGTTGCTGTGGTGCTGCCCTTTCTACGGCGAATGTGTAGGAACTTTCGCAACATCTGCAGGAGAACAAGGGACAGGGAAGAGAGGCAAGTTCCATGGAGTGTTCCAAGTGCTGTGCTGGGCTGAGCAGTGACAGCAGGCCCAGCCCAGGTGCAGATGGCTGCAGGTACCTTCAGTGTTCTGCGGAAGCTGCCACGGGCGGGTTCCTGCTCTTGAGACTGGTCCGTGGCTGCACCTGGCAAAGAGCAAGCGCAGCCAGAGCTGAGGGGCTGCGGGAGAGGCCGGAGAACACAGGCCAGCCCTGCGCTCCCCAGGCAGGGACAGCCCCAGAGGATGGAGCATGGCCGCTGTGGTGTGTCTGCCCGGCCCCTCTTCCATCCTGTCCCTGGCCATGTACACAGTGGGATGGGATGGGATGGGATGGGATGGGATGGGATGGGATGGGATGGGATGGGATGGGATGGGATGGGATGGGATGGGATGGGATGGGATGGGATGGGACCAAGCTGGCAGCAGCCATCAGCCCTGTGGCCCAGCTGTGCCACTCACCGTCTTGCATTGGATGAAATAGGTCCAGTTCTTTAGGCTGTTGTGCTGGGGAAACTCCAGGGCTTTTCTTTTTTTTTCCTCTGAACACCTTGAATAGGCCGAGAAATCTGCCCGCCATGGCAGAGTCTGTCCTCGAGGGCACCTAGCAGAGAGATGTCTTAGGAAAGCTGAGAGGCAACAAGTCGTGCAGTTGTGCCTTAAAGACACCCACGACAGAGAAGCCTCAGGAAGGCTGCAGGACAGCAAGTCCTGCACTCTGAGGGCTCCTGCCACAAGGACAGGAGACTCCTCGTAAACGATTCAGGTCACCAAGTCCCACGAGTGCACCTGCAAAAGAAAATCCTCGGGAAGGCCACAGGACACGAAGTCCCACAGTCTTGCCACGAGGTCACCTGCAGGAATAAGGCCTCGGAAGTGCTCCGGGTCAGGCACGAGCGAGTGTGCTGTGCGGGGGCTCCTCACGGCACTGCTCCGGCGCGTCCTGTCCCGGCACGGGCTCCGAGCACTGTGGCGTCAACCAGTCGCCGCCGGCTCCTGAGTCACCACACGTCACAAAGGATCCTTGGGCACCATTGACCATGCTGCGCGTGTCACAAAGGGCCCTTGCACACACTGCTACCTGCTCTGAAGACGCCCTGAGCCCTCCCAATGTGGCCCAGGTTGGAAGGAATCCCTTGGCCCAAATATCTAAGACAGCGCAACAGGAACGTTAGGAGTGGCTCAGAGCATAAGCAAACTGAGCTGTCCTGCTCTGCAGGCTCATGACATTTAAGTATCCTCAATCCAGGAAAGCTTTACTTCCCAGTTGCTCAACTCAAGTAGTTCCAAAAAGCTGCGAACTTCCCAAATTCATTGGCATGGCCTGAGAATGTGATGGATTTGGAAGTTTGCTTCCCATCTCAAAGCAGCAAGTGTTTGCCTTAACATCATACCTTGGGAGTCACTTTCCAAAACAACACTACACAGAGGCAAAAAAAAGGTCTTTCTTTGGTTTGCAAATGGTTTTCAAGGAAGAGATGATAATATCTTAATTCTGTGAAGGAATAAAAGCTCGCAAGGAAGGAAAGTCCACTAAATGTTACTATGTTAGCCCAAACCAATGAGTAGGTTGCAAAATGGCTAATCCTCCTTCTGCTACAGATAGTTAAGTGGCTTATAAAGTACAGCTCTCCCCTCTTCTTCCCTGGGGGAGAATCAGGAGCACTAACAGAAAAAATCACAGCTATTCCTTCTGCCCTTTGTAAGCAAGGCTGTGCCAAACCAGAGATGCTGCATTCAAGCTGACTCAACTTCCAGCCTAAACCTCTCATCTCCTTCTCCACCACGCCCACCAACACCAACCCCCCTAAAACAGCTGCACAGAAGCCCCCAACAGCACAACAGAACCCCCAGCTGTCCCCATTCCTCCGCAGAGCTTTCCCAGCCTCCAGCAGACACCCTGGCTCCCTGCAGATGCTGTGACCTGGCCCTCAGGAGGATCTGCTCCAAGGCCTTACCCGGTGGCAAGCTCAGGCTGCTAGGCTGTCCTGGTTTGGGACAAAATTAGGGGAAAAACTCTCGCAAAGGAGCCCTGTCAGAAACAAACCCCAAGAATTCCTCCCCCTCCCACTACCGGTTCGGGAAGAACTTCCTCCGAGGGAAAAGTGGAAAAAACTTATTTATTTATCAAACACACAAAAAAGAAACATGCCCCAACACCAGGAAAAACAGCCATGGATGGCAAAGAAATTTGTCACCCGTCTGCGTCTCCGAAGTCGAGGAGGGCAGAAACGCGAATGTCTTGCCACGACAGAGTCTGGGACATTCTTGGTGTTTCAGATTGGGTGGAGTCCAAGTCGGGTTCAGGTGGTATTTCCTAGCAAAGAAGAAAAAAAAATGCAAAAAGCAGCAAAAAGGGGGTGGGGGGGGGGGGAGGCAGCCAAGTGAGCAGCAGCTACCAAGCCAGCAAAAGCAGTGAAAGCAAGTGGGTGAGGGGGAAGGGCCAGTGGGGAGGAGCGCCTCAGCCCCCAGCCAGCGGCAGCAGCAAATGGGGGAGGGCGATGGCAAGTTACTAGCCAAAAAAAAACCTTACAAGAATGGACAGAACACAATTTGGGGATACAAAGCGTTGCAACGTCAACCCAGGACACACCTCAACAGCACACAGCCAGCAGCATCAGATGAATCAAGATGCCATTATCCCCACCCATAAATTTTGGCTAAAAAGTCAAAGGGTGCTCAGTAAAACCCACTGACCCTTCAACAGCCCCAGTTTGCCTGTGGGAAAGTCAGACAGACAATAGAAATTGACTGTAGGCTATTGTGCCTTGAATGAAGGGACTTCACTGTGGGAGCTAAGACAGAGTACTGTGGATTTAATTAGCATAAGTAGCTTGATAACCAAGATGCCTTGGCAAGAGCAAACAGAGCTTTGAAGACTCCATGAGGATTGGATCAAGACTGGCGACAGGAAAGAAGAATGAATCAAACAGAAATGTTGCAAAATGTGTAAGCTTGTCAGTGTGATGTTTACCCAATAAATGTGGTAAAAAATTACCAGCTTTCCTAAAAATGGTATATAAGCACATGTAGCTAGAGTAAATTTGGATTCTGATCAGCAGTCAGTAGACCCCTCTCTCTGCCCCACCCATGGAGAAAAGCCAAGGATTTCTACCTAAATAAAACCTGAAATTTGAAACATCAGAGCAACCTTTCCCACTAAATTCCCAGAAGAAGACCAGGCCTATCTTCATCACCACTAGATGTTAAAAAAGTAAACTACACCCTTCTGCAAAATCATTGCTTCAACAAAACCACATCTGGCCCTCCAAGAAAACTACAGATACCATTATTCAGACTTTAACCAACACCCACAGCAACAGGGTTACAGGCTGCATTCTGACCTGGGCAGTGTTTTGGTCTTTATATTACTATAATTTTATTTTCATTTTCCCAGTTAAAAACTGCTATTCTAAATCCCATATCTTTGCCAGAGAGCTCCTTAATTTCCAAGTCATATTAATTTAGAGGGAGGGAGTTTACATTTTCCATTTCAAGAGAAGCTCCAGAGCTCCTCAGCAGACACCTGTCTGTCAAACCAAGACAGTGCCCTGCTGCAGCTCCATCCCCATGGCAGGATCCGCGCTGGATGATCCCCAGGGACCCCCGGTGGGCAGAGCCCCCCTGAGCCCTGGTGCTGCTGATCCGTGTTGGGAAGACACCTGGCTGGGGGCTCCACATCCTCCCCATGGCCTGGATTTTCCCTGCATATCTCTTTGTCCTTCCCAAACACCCAAAACCAGGGTAAAAATCGAGATGTTAAATAATGACCTGCTTGGGGACACGGGGGGATCTTCCAGGGGATGCGGGGGACGCTCGGTTCCAGGGATTTGAGGGGTCCTGGGAGGGACCTGGGGGTTGCTCAGGGCGTTGGGCACCCCAGTTCCAGCGGCTCTGGCTGCACTGGGAAACCGCTGGGAGCAGAGGAGAAGCGGGAGGAAGAGGAGGAGCGGGAAGAAATGGAAGAGAAGCAGCGGGAGGGAGAGGAGGGACACAGGAGGAGCGGCAGGAAGAGGAGGAGCGATTTTGGAACCACGCGTTTCTCCCGCCTGATCGCTGAGGCCGCAGGTCCCCCCGGTCCGGCAGCATCGCCCGCCAAAAACCCGCAGGTGAGCGGGGAGGGGGAGCTCGCCCAAATCTATCATGGGGCGCTCCGGGAGGGTTTTATTTTTCGTTTCAAGAGATGTTTGGATTTTGCAGGAGCCCAAAGCCGAGCCGGAAATGGAGCAGGCGGGATCTCGGCGGGTCCCATGTGGGATTGCCCGGTCGCAACGGGGAGGGGGAGATATCGGCTCTGGGGATCCCCGGCAGAGCCAGGGGGGAAGGCGGGAGCCCCGAAGCGGGGAGAGCGCGGAGGGGCGATCCAGGAGCCGGGGGACCCCCGGCAGCCTGGAGGGGTGCGGGAGGTTGGTGCTGAGCGGGCTTCGGGCCCCCGAGGCTGAAAGGGGCGCTGACTGCTCCAGCTGCCCTTGGGCAGCGCCACCATCAAACCCAACGCGCTCAGCCCTGGTTTCCCCACCAAACCAGGATTTCCTAAACTTTGGCACTGAGGAGGAGAAGGAGTAGGAGGCCATGAGGACGAGGTCGATGTCCCGGGAGCTGCAGGCAGGTGAGGAGGAAGTCAGTGCCCCTTTCCCCCTGTGTCCTGCTCCATCTCCCAGCCCAGCACAGCCCCGGCTGCAGCACAGCCCTGGGGTGATCTCCTTGCCCTTGCCTCTGGCATGGAGGCAAATCCCATCCTGTCCTTGTCCTTCCTCCCCCAGACAAGGAGCTGAGCACGGACAGCAGGGAGGACAAATCCCCGCGGCACAGCCTCGGGCAAGAGGCCGTTTGCAGCGGCTCCACGGCGCAGGAATGCAACGGGGAGGAAAAGCCCCGCAGATCCCGCAGCAGGAGGGGCTGCAAACGCACAGCCCGGGGATCCCAGCAGGAAAGAGCCAGCCCGGGCCGGGGAGGTGGCCAGAGCTCGGAGCTGGGGCTGCGTGAGCAGCTTCACCATAGGGAGAAGCCCCACAAGTGCTCAGAATGTGGGAAGGGATTCAGGAGGAGATCACAGATGATCAGTCACTGGAGAATCCACACGGGGGAACAGCCCTACGAGTGTGGGGAGTGTGGGAAGAGATTCAGAGTGAGCTCAGACCTGACTGTTCACCGGAGAAGTCACACTGGGGAGAGGCCCTATGAGTGTGATAAATGCAGGAAGAAGTTTCAGAGCCGCTCCCTTCTGCTCCGCACTATCGCACTCAGACGGATGAGAAGCCGTTCCTCTGCTCTGATTGCGAGCAGGGCTTCAAGCACAACTCTGCCCTCGTCAGGCACTGACTCACCCACACTGGGGAAAGGCCCTACGAGTGTGATAAATGCAGGAAGGGGTTTACAACCAGCTCTAATCTGATCCTGCACTATGGCAGTCACAGGGATGAAAGGCCTTATGAGTGTTATGACTGTGGGAAGGGCTTCAAGCACAACTCACATCTCATCAGGCACCGGCTCATCCACACCAGGGAGAGACCCTACAAGTGTCTCGAGTGTGGGAAGAGCTTCTCACAGAGCTCTAACTTGATCAGACATCAACGGAGTCTCCACTGAGGGAAGCCCTGCGAGTGCCCCGAGTGCAGGAAGAGCTTCGTGCCCTGCTGCAGCTCCATCCCCATGGCAGGATCTGCGCTAGATGATCCCCAGGGATCCCCGGTGGGCAGAGCCCCCCTGAGCCCTGGTGCTGCTGATCCATGTTGGGAAGACACCTGGCTGGGGGCTGCACATCCTCATGTCTCTCTATGGACTGGATTTTCTTTGCATTTCTCTTTGTCCTTCCCAAACACCCAACATCAGGGTAAAAATAAAGATGTTGAACTTAGACATGGTTGGGGATCTTTCAGGGGATGTGGGGGACACTGGGTTTGAGGGAATTGAGGGTTCCTGGGAGGGACTTGGGTATTGCTCAGGGTGTTGGGAAGCCCAGGCTCAGTGGCACCAGCTCTACTGGGATACCCTGGCAGAGGTTCTGATCAAGGACCTCCTGCCCTACCACTGTCCCCATGTCACCCCATCCCAGCTCCTGCTGTCCCCTGTCCAGAATCCTCTTCTCCCCACTGTCACTCCCCTTGTCCCCAGCCCATTCCTATGTCACCCCACTCCCGCTCGGATCCTCATTCCCTGTCCCGTTTTCTCTGCCCGATTGCTGTTCCCATATTCCCAACCCTGTATTCCCTGTCCTAATCCCATTCCTGAATTCCTGTTTTCATATTCCCAATCCTGTTCCCATATTCCCATTTTTGTTCCCTGTCCAACCTTCTTAATCCCCATCCCATATTCTCTCTCCAGTTGCTATTTCCATATTCCCTGTCCTCATCCCATTATTCCCATTTTGGTTGCTGTTCTCATTCCTGTTCCCATGTCCCTATCCCTGTCCTCCTTCCCAGTCCCTATTCCCTGTCCTTGTCCCCATTGCCCATCCCATTCATGGTCCCTGTCCCCTTTCCCAGTTGTTGGAGTGTGTAACACAGAAGCCTCTCTGAGTCCCTCAGTACTTCAAAGTGCTTCTAATGAATATGCATTCTTATTTTAAAGATGTATTTAATTCAATTTCTCTTTAGAGCAGAGGTGATTGCAGCATTCTGTTATTGATATTGATGCAGGGTCTCTCCTCAGGGGTCCTGGCCTGCTTAGAGAAGCTGTGCCTTGAGGTCTGACCCAATGTGGACAACCTTGCTTCACATTCCCCAGCCCCATCCTGTCTCTCCCACTCACCTGAGACCTGCTGTGCTTGGAGAATTGGCTGTACACAGCAAAGAGTATAAAATAGTTTAGGTTGCTACAAGACAAAGTTTCCCCATTGTAAACAGACACCCTCCTCAAGTGTGTGCCAAGCCCAAGGCACCACCAAGAGCCCTGCAGAGCTGCCCTGGGCCAGCTGGGAGGGTGGATCATCATCCCAACCTGCCCCGGGCCATTGCAAGGGACTGTGGCCATGGACACTGCACTGGCCCCACTGCTGGGTTTGGGTGCCACGGCAATGCTCATCAGCCCAAGTTTCCTTGGAAAGCACCCCAAGGCCCCGTTTCTGCAGTCAGGCTCCAGGGCCACTTGCATGCAGAGCTGTTGTGTCCTCGGCTACCCCGGCACCCTCAGGACAAAGTGGTGCCAGGGCTGTTCCAGGGACAATGGCACTGACGCTCCTGGATGCGCTCAGGGGCCACGGCAGCAGCCACAAAGACCCTTCCTCAGTTTGGTGCCAGGCAGCCAAGGCCTGGAGCCATTGTGATGGCTGCTTGCCATGGAAACCTGCCCTGGGCCCCTTGCTCAGGGCTGGAGTCACTGCCCAGAGCCAGAGGGGATCCCTGGCTGGGGGCTTGTGCCGTGGCACCTGCCCTGTGCTGCGCTGGCTGCTCAGGCACAGCGGGACCAGCAGCACAGCCCCGGGCAGGGCCAAAGGCCAGCTCAGCCAGACAGAAAGGGCAGCTGGGCACTGTTTCCATGGCAGCCATCCCTGGCACAGCACACCTGGGTCACCTGTGGTGGCACTTGCCATGGAAAGCCCTTGAGGGGCTGATGCCACGGCCGCTGGCACTGAGACACTGCTGGGCTCGGGTGCTGAGCACAGGGCTGAGCACACAGAGATGGTTTTGTTCTTGCTCAGCCTGCACAGAGCCAAGGCCTTTCCTGCCCCTCATCCAGCCAGGCTGGGGAGGGACTGGGGCTGCAGGGGAGCTTGGGAGGGGACACAGCCAGGACAGGTGACCCCAACTGACCCCAGGATATCCCAGACCATGGCACAGCGTGCTCAGTGTATAAAGTGGGGAAAGGAGGCAGGAACTGAGGGGACATTTGGAGTGATGGTGTTGTCTTCCAAGGTAACAAGCAGGATGAGACTCATTTTCACCAGTGGGCAGGGTCAGCACCAAAGACACAGACACTAACTGAAGAAATTGTGTAATTTATATAACACAAAACTGCAAAGAATCACAAAAGGAGAAGCTCAGCAATGCACCCAGTCATCACTACCAGATTGCCCACAGTGATTTACAAAGATCCATCCCCAGTTATCCCCAGACTTTGCCATCCCCCAGGTGCACACATCAGCTGGGGGAAGCTGTCACAGCCAAGGACTGCAGAGCCACTCCTGGACACTGGGAATTCCTGCAGGTGCCTCCAGCCACAGCTGAGGCTCCCAACCCTGCTGGGAGAGGGCCCAGCTCTGACAGTGCTGAATAAAGAATCTGACATCAATTCTAGTGCAGGAACATTGGTTTAACTCTCCTGTTGGGTTTCTCCCAAAGTCTGGCCAGGGCTCAAGGAGGAACTAAGGGAGTTGACTTTGACCAAATACCCCCAAACAAAGACAGATGGGATCTTGTTTGCTTTACAAATGAATGTTTCACCAATTCAGAGATACACAGATCATATTGCTAAAAATGCCTCATTAATGAGCAGGTAACAATATAACGTTTGGTTGGAAGGTTCATCCAGAGGTCAGCTTTGGCTCAGGGCCTTGTTCAGGCCTTGGTACTTCAATCAGTGCTTTGACCAAGGCATGAACTACAACCTTCATAACAATTCTTTTAATACTTGAGTCTTAGATTTAGGTGTGAGCCATAAAGGCATCGCCTCTTGTTCTTCAATTAAGTGCTGTTCAAGTTCATTACTCAGAGCTCTAAGTCACATTCCTTCTAAAACATGCCTAATCAGTTGTATTCTCTGTTATTTATCAAATCCCCACTTTTTCTTGAGACTGTGCCTGTTTTGAAACAAGTCTCAATACTCAATTTTCCAGCACAAAGTGTCACAACAACTCTTACACAGAATCATAACACACCAAGTGCTCACACCGCAATGATTGCAGTGACTGACACAAATGCATTTCACAGCAGCCTCCAGTTTGGCAGCCATGGAGCCAATCTCACCAAGAAGAATTTTATTCTTTCTGCCACTCTTCTACTGCTCTTGCCATCGAGGTGATTCCTGACTGTTGGACTTCAAACTCATCACTGACAGAAGTGCAGCATTCCTGTTCCAGCCTCCTCCTTGGCCAGCAAGCAGATAATCCAAAACCATGCGGTTCTGTAGAGCCCCATTTGTGTTTGTTGGAGCTCATAGGATGTCCTATTGGATATTTTCACAGAATCATTTTCTACTTCTTGCAACTCATTAATGTAAACTCCACAGGATGAGGCAGTGCACATGGGGCTCAGGGTGAACCAGAGTCTTTGGCTGTCTGAGACCAAAGGCACTCTTTAGGGGAAAAATGTTCTCTCAGCCCTAACTCTTTCTCATGGTTGTTGCTGAAGTACCCTCAAGGGAGGCACCAACATTGCCTGGAAACAGCACCCAAACCATCCTTTAGGAAGCCATTTACAGGCATTGTTTCTGCACATCCAGCAGGTCCCATTCCCAGTACCAAATGTCTGATTTCCCATTTCCCACTGTGGGCTGCTGATGGATCCAGGGCTCCTCCCTGTGCTCCTGTTGTGTCCCCAGTGCCTTTGGGCCAGAGGAGTTTCACAGTGCCCCTGCAGCTGGGAGTGCTGCAACACTGGCCCTGACCAGCTCCAGCACCCCAAGTTCTATGGACATTGGAGTGATGGTAAAGCACAGAAATCCTTTCACATTGTGGCCTCTAACAGGATTCAGTTTCTACTGAAGGAAAATTTTAGTGAATCCTGTCAAACTGATAACTGTATTCCTTTGTTCCACAGCACACTTTTCTGTGACTGTCCCTGTACTGAATCTGTTATGAGTCAGAGCCCACTGACAGAGGTCTGCCACCCCACGGGGAAACCCACTCCTCCCAACATCAGTTTTGAACATACCCAGCAATTAGCTACATTGAGTATTTTGGCTACTTCACTCTTTAAATTTTCATAATAATTTCATGACTAATCCTTGCTGAAACTCTAGAGGCATTTGTGGTGAACAAGATTCTGGCTGACTCTCAAGATAGAACTCACAGACATAAGCAGTACTTCAGGGACAAGGTTACTCATTCTTTTTCCTCAGTCTCATCCAGGTTAGGAGCAATAATTCCATTGTCCATGGAGCTGGTGCCTTTTTAATTCCAGAATAATGTCCCCAAGGTACTTTCCTGTTCAGCTTTCCTGCACTGTCTGTGGCTGACAAGGCTTGGTGGGTCCTTTCCCCTCCAGCTGGGCAGGGCTGGGTCCCAGCCCCTGAGGGCACCCAGGCTCCAGGTTGGAATTCCTGTGGAAGTCCCTCAGTGTCACATCAGCCTTCACGTGGAGCCCCATGTATCAGGGCATTTCCCAAAGAGATGTTGGGGCAAACAGGGAGATTTGGTCTGGCAGGATCTGTAATGCAATATCCCATAACATCCACTTGTTCTCACACAGACACTTAGCTGCAGGGACATATTCCCACTGCTCCTGGCCAGGTTTCAGGGTTCAAACAATGCTGTCTTTGCCCAGAGCTGTTCCTTCAGCTTGCCTGACAGGGCCATTTGGCTTCTGCACCCACATTTTTCCTCCATTATCAGGGCTCCTGGATCCAAACGCTTTATCTCCACAAACAGTGCTGATTTGAGGTGGGTCTCTTTTTCTCACTACTGTTTTCAAAACTTAAATATTAATAATTGTGCTACTGTGTCATAGGGCTAAATAATCCAATCTTGTTCACTATTGTTTAAATGGATTAATTTGATTTCTCCTTGACAATCTGCATCAGTTACTTTTCCCGTGACATGAACACTTTGCAAGGCCAAGCTCCTGGGAGCAGCTCCCCAACCAAAGTGTCCTGGAGGAATTAGAATTCCTCTTTCTGCATTGAAAACTCTCATTTGCTTCTGATTCATCCTAATGAATTGCACTGCATCCAAGTCCACCTCTGCAGCCTCTGGGGGGGCCCTGTCAGGGGCCAGCACACGCAGAACAATTTCCCAGCAAGTCCAAATCGCACTGGCCATGGCTGCATTTGCAAACTGGTGCAGCCATGCACATCCAAGTGCTTTCCATTTCCCTGTTGGCCATGGTTAAGGGTATGGAGCACATCTGGCAGATGGGTTTTCCATCAGGACAGGCTCTCATCTCTTAGTTTTTTCAACTGTTCTTTTAACAAACATTCATCTGTTCAACCAATCCTGCGGTTTGTGGATAGTCTGGTATTGCAGGACCCTGGGGCACCAGGGAAGGAACAGCATCATCCCAGGAATGCTGTGAGAGATTCCCCAGAGCGGCCCAACCTGGGGCCCGGGCAAGGGATGGATTCAGGCAGGCAAATACATCCAGGGGCTGCCTGGGCTATGGCAGTGAGGCCCAGCCCTGTTTCATATCTTTCTGCTCTTCATTTGTATTTAGTCCTTTGTATTTATCCTCATGACCTTCACAATGGGATTAGATTTCACTTTCTTACAAGGCAAAACCTTAGTTATTTTATTTCCACTAAACAACCATGTGTATTACCAGCTTAAATGACTTCTCTCTGACTTACTCTGCATCTTGCTCCTTTACAGCAAGATGCATCAAGCACCTCTGTTAAAGTACAGATGCCTCCCTGGAAAGAGGACAATCTTGCTATTTTCTGAAGAATCTTAACTTTGATGATGTACCAAATTTTACAAATCCAAGAGGAAAAAAGCCTACAGATCAGTTTTACAATTTCAAAAGCTGATTCCTCAACTCTTGCACACCAGTTTCCTTATTGGCAACGTTCAGCAGTGATACCAAACAAGCACAGAAAACAAATGGGAGAAGAAATGCAGACAGCCAGCAGGGGACCACCTACCAAAATACTGGGAAGAAACAGCACCCAGCAACAACTTCACTACAAAATGGACTGATCTTGTAGTTAGCTTCAAAGCAATACATGGACTTGCTTACTTTCAAAGCCTGTCCAATTTTCAATTAAAAATAGAAAAATAACTCCTCTCCACATGCATCATTACTGTTAAGCCTTGTCTATGTCTTCAGCTGTTCTTATTTGACTTACAGGATAATGAAATGTATTGAGATGGGATTTCAAGGCAGGTGCTGGACAAGGTATGGGAAGTATGTGTTGTTTTAGAATCCTCAATATCAGCAGACAATTTGCTAAAGTTGAATTCTTTTTTTTTTTCCAAGCAAAAGAACCACCTAGTGTTTTTATCTTCCCTGGTGTTTCCAAGGAAAACACTATTAGCTTTCTAGGCATACAGTTCCTGGCTATTGGAATATATACACTTGGCAAACAATGTAATTTTAAGAACAATCTGCTGAAGCAGTATTTTATTTTTTAAGATATTTTAATTAACTACTTGCTTTAAGAAGGAAAAGTGTTTCAAATCACAATTTTGCCCTCCTTTATCCTTATTCAACAGCATGGATCTTTGAGTGCATGGGCAAATGGTTAAACTGAATGTGGCACATGTTTGCTGTTACTGCTGAATATATCTTCTGCTATACTGCCAATTTTCAGAGAAAAAGTTAGAATCAAAAGATGTTGTTAAGAAAAATAACAAACATTATTTCTTCTTGACTCCCTGAGCACTCAGGTTACTCTTCATCTCATCTATTATTCCTCAGTCTCAGAACAGAACAAGCCTAGTCCTGTTACATCTAATTCAACTGCAAGTACCATTTTTACCCAAATAATTTTCACCATTTTCACCCCTTACACCCTTTCAGTTGTGACGTTTTATTTATTACTTGGTTTTGTTTATTTGTTTCCCTGCAGCCATAGGTAACAAATGTTAGTTCATGTGAAATATAAATCAGACAGAAACAGTACATCACCTGTGGGGATTCTGGGTTTCTTTTCCTTTTCTGGATAGTTATCAAAGTTAACAGAAATTTCCTTACTTCTCACACACAAAAACCAGCACAAGCTTCCCAAAATGCAGTTTTGGAAAAGGCATGCATGTTGGACCATAATTACATGTAGGTCAGTGGAATAGCTTCAGTAAAGGGGAAAATTAAAGGAGACTACCTAACCAATAGGTTAGCAAAAGGTGAGCATTAATGGATCAATAGATCAATTTAAGTGCCAAGTGTCCAGAGTAGCTTTCAAGGGTGATAATGGATTTTAGCATCACAGATTTTAATTGTGCACTATAACAGTGCTGTTTGAGCCATTATATGACTGAATTATTATGATTTCTGTATCAGCTTGGATGTAAAACTTGACTCTGGACTGAATTGTGTCACTTAAGGGAATTCAGAAGGAAATTATTTTATACATTCAACGAAATTAAATGTATTCTGCATTCCTGGTGTCACCATTTGCCAACCTAAAACAAATTGTGCACCAAGCTTGCTGTAAAAAACCCATGCACTGGTATAACCTGTGCTGGTATCTTCCAGAGAAGGAGAATCAGGGAGGTCTAGATCCATGTGTTCAGTAAGAGAGAGCAGAGAACAAATGAATCAAGGAAATAAATAAGAAGAGAGAGCTAAAATAAACACTTTTGCATTGCTTGAGTTATGCCTCCACAAATCCATATGCAGACATAGTAATTCTATGAACAAATCCTAACTTCTCCCTGCCCCTCCCAAGTGAATGACTAGATCTAAAGTTTAGAACAATAAGACAAAAATCTCCCAAGGCTTAGTGGCTTCATCTGTCATATGGTGACTATACCCCTGATGCACAAAGTTCCTTAATCAATACTTACTTCTCATATTTCTTTTTAAAATTAAAATGCAAGCACCATATCCATAATGCAATATTTCTGAAGCCCAAGACCTAAGACTCTCATCCCAATTAAAATGCAGCAAGCAGATTGGTTTTAACACTCAGTGGCATTCTTTTTCTGGACTCATTCCTTCACAGACCACACAGTTATCAATAATCCATGCACAGAGCAATTAGGCCTTTTTCTTGTTTTATGGGTTACAGACTATGCCTGTGCAAGTGTCATAAAATATTCTAAAGCACTACAATGCAACAGAACACATTTAAATCCCTACATTAAGAGGAATTGAATAATTTTGATATTTAATTGCTCTTCTTCTGTCATATGGTTACAGTCTTTTGAGTGAATCACACAATTTCTGAGTCCAGACCAAAGAATGACTGCTATCCAAAGTCATTTTAGGAAGGGGCATTTTTAGCACCTGCAAATGATTAAATGTGATGATGAAATAGGACATGGACAACTTTGAGGACCTGCAATTTTCACACAACAAATCAGAACTGAAACAACAGAAAGTGACCTCCACACTTTTTATGGTAGAGAAGCAATGGTTTTGACATATTTTGAAAGACTGATTTCATGTGCTTACAGGATCCTGTGAATGACAAGGGACAATTGGGCAACTGAAACCAGAGAGAAAACTCTGCTTCAGTGGCCTCACACCAAGACTCACATGGTTCTATTCTGTGCAGAACTTGGAATAAAACTGAGGCAGAGGGAAAGCTACAGAACAGAGATGCACACTTGGCTTTGCCTTTATTATTTAAAGCTAAAATTTCTACAGTGCTTTCTCAGCTCTTGCAGAAATGCTCTTTATAACCTTTAAACATGGACCAGGTCACAAGGAATTATGCAGTAGCTGTAGAGATGCTTTAGGAGACTTTGCAGCAACAACTGAAACTTTGCCCTCCTCTATGCAGAAAAGATTCAATATAGCCTGGGGAATTATATCCAAGGACAGAAATAGAGTGAGAAAATCTTTCTTAATCATTTTCCAAAATAAATTTAGACTGTGAAAGACTGGGAAGAATATTAATCTGTTTGATTCATACACACTCTTTTTTAAGACAATTATGCAGCAGAAGCATTTAGCATAAAAATACAAGCTTTGAAATGTGAGTGTTAAGTGTAGTACAGGGAAATAAAACTGATAGAAGGAGACTGAAGGAGGCTAATTAGAAAATGTGTGGAAGAGCATAACCATTTGACAACATAAAACATTATGGACCATGTATTGTTTTTATCACCAAGAATTCCCCAAATAAAAGGCATGGAGAAAACCATCATTCAGAAGTGGGAAAACAGAGGGACTGTAAAAGTGAAATGGAGTTCTGACAAATGATACTGTATAGAATATGGATTCACAGACCAACAAAACAAAACACCCCAGCAGCAGCAAACTAGAATACTGTATATTCCAGCTGAACCACAGGTGTTTCTGCATATTCATCTTGCAAACTGGCACACTTACTTGCCAAGGCTGCTGAACTACTTCTTTTACATCTCAAACCATAAAACCCCCCAGTCCTTTCACAGGAATCACTTAATCAAATGAAGACAGACCAAAAAACATTATTTTCATGGTTCACAATAGTATCAAGTTACATGCCTAAGAGACACCATTTTAAATCATAAATAATGAGCTAGCAAGTGTATAAAACTGGTACTTGAAGAAATGATAAAAAGACAGGAAACTAATAAAAATGCAGATAGTCCAGAACATACCTAATTTCCCCAATTTTAGAATAGAATAAGCTTGTATTATTAAAGCAAAAATGATTTCTATCAAAAACTATGTTTCCCAGAATTGAATACCACTTGTGGTGGCTGCTTGTGATCTCTGTATATGTTTTAGGAGTTCAGTTGGCATTAGCCTGTTTTTCTAAATACAAGCAGGGAAGAACTATAGTTCCTAATGCTATGCAGTTCTGTAATTTAATTAGAAACCTTTCGTCTTTCAGTATTTTAAATAAAAGCTAGGAAAAAACCTCTGTTTTGACACCAACACTCCTTAGTAGCAGCATTTCTCAGCACACAATCTGAAAAGGTCAACCTGCCAGACAACAATACAGAAAGTAAAAGTTAAAGTGAGGGCAAGGAAAATCATCTTCAGATGAAACTGCTCTTCTGCAAAAAGAAAGTGATATTTAGATTCAGCCTGTGAACACATTCCTCAGTTATGAGAGAAAACATAATTCTTGAAATTCTGTTCACTACATTAGGGAGAAAAAATCAACTACAAATTAGATGTTAGCTTGGTTAGTACTCAGATACCATAATTATTACCACAATATTAGGATAACAATCAAATAAACACATTCCAGAAAAGCATTTTAATTCATTTACTAGTGTCAGCCATGCTATGCTTTGATTTTATCAATGTATCCTTCTGCAAAAAAGTTCAATTATATTTTCAACATCATGAAAATCAGCTCTGACTCACAGCTCACCACAGATTCCAAACAGGAGGCAAAGACCCAGTTTTCCTTTCAGAACTGCTCACATATCTATGACCTTTCTGTGGGCAGCTTCAGAAAATGGGGGGAAAGCCATTCCAAAGAACAGTACCAAGGTAATCACACAGCACTACGGACTTTTTCCTGGCATGAGATTCTTAATAAATTATGAGAAATAACACAGAAGCCATTTCTGTCCACAGAACAGATTTAATAGGTTTTTGTTTCAAGAACAATTAGAGGATGCTTAAAATTTATTGTGCAGAAAGCTATATTAGGTCCTCAAATTTGAGTAATCAATATCCCCACAATCTAAACTGTGGAATTACTATTTCCCCAAAGAGAAACTTTTTGGGATTTGCAACTCATCTCAAAACCTCAGGATAACGAAATCAGCAGAATTTCCCTAATTCAATGGAATTCCAATTGTGTTCTATGACCCTTCAAATACTCATGAAAACAGACTTGTTTTCACTAGAACAGCTGTGACTGAAAATCTGGGGTAAAACCTCTAAGAAATGGCAATATACATGAATGTTCCTTTCCACAGCAGCCACAAGCAAACAAGGAGTGGCACTCGTTGGCACAGCCTCTTGTCCACATACAGGAGAGTGACCAAGGCAGTGCCAGCCGTCTCAGAGATGGGCAAGGACAAGAAAGGGTTTGAAGCTGTGCCAAGAGAGGTGTACACTGGACATTAGGAAGAACTGCTGCCCAGAAAGGGGCATGAGATATGGGAATGGTGTGCCCCAGGGGGCACTGGTGCAGTCACCGTTGCAGTAGGTGTTCAAGGTAAGCCTGGCCATAGCACTCCAGGCTCAGATCTGCTTGCCGTGGTAACCATGGATCACAGGCTGGAGTTGATCTCCCAGAACTCTTCCAAGCCAGTGCTTGGATTCTGTGACATCACAGCCTCTGGGGCAGCATGGTGCCTGGCAACTGTCCCCAGCCACCGCCTTGCCCCACAGCCTGGGCACACCTCGGCGAGGACAGACGTCCAGAGCGGGTGTGCTGGTGGCAGCTTCCCCAGAGCACCATGGCCGACCCGGTCCCCTGGCTCCTGCACTTTCACCTGCTGCTGCTCCTGGGCCATCGTCCCGACCCAACCATCCATCCTGGGCCGGGCACGGGCCTGTATCTCGAGGAGCTGGAGCAGCAGAACAGGGACCCTGAGCCAACCACTCCATGCATGGATATATCGTGGCAGTCCTGGACGTGCCTGCTGGTGCAGCTGCTGATCACAGGCACTGTCCTGGGATGGCGCCGCTACCGAGGGTGCTGGAGACGCTGGAGAAGGGTGAGGGATGGGGGGTCAGGCAGGAAGGATGGGCTTGGACCTCTTGGGCAGCCCTTTGGCCAAGGCCCCATGGCAGAGTGGAGCTGAGCCTCTGGCTGGGAATCAGGCCAGGGCTGAGCTCAGGGACAGCCCCAGGCAGAGGCAGCCAGAGCTCTGCTTGCTGCAGCCTGGCCAGGCCTGGCTCTCTTGCTCAGAGGCCAAAGGCAGCCCAGAGAGGGGCCCTGCTCTGCCCCTCTGCCCCTTCCATCGGGATCCCTGTGCTTTGCCTTGCAGAATCGGCGCCAGAGGCCCCGCAGCAGCAGCCCAGGACAAGGCTGTCCCACAGAGCTGATCCAGCTGCTGAGGAACAACCGCACCCTGCTGCAGCTGTGCCTGGAACGCTGCTCCCAGCAGAGGGCCCAGAACAGCAGAGCAGCACAGGGGGCCAGCCGCAGGAGGAGCAGGAGGAGATCCTAAATCTTGCCCCAGCGCTGACCTCCAGCTCCAGCACCGCGTGCAGAGCACTGCAGGGAATGTGTGACCCGTGCCAGCCCGGGCATGGCGACATTCCCCATCTTAGGCCTTAGAGACATCCCATCCTTAGCTGTAGCAACCCCCACCACCTTTTCCACAAGAAGCTGACCTTCCCCTTAGTGTTCTGGTTCTAAGTGTTTAAGTAATTTAGGCATAAGGTTCTTACCCCATAGTCTTCTAGTCCCCCTGTATCGTAGACTTTTAGAGTAGTAAAGTGAATAAAGTTCATGTTCTCTGCACATCCTGTGTTGTTTGCTTGATATTCCATCCAAGAGGGGACACAGAGTGATGGGTTTGAGCAGGAGCTCCAGACTGCCTGCAATGGAGAGCCTGAGTGCAGCAGCAGCATTTGCAAGAGTGCAAATGGAGGGCAGCTGGAATGAAGGTGGTGGGCAGTATACTGACTGCTCAGTATGGGCTGCCCCGCGTGTGTTCATAACAACAAAGATGGTTTGGTGTTCCTTGAAGCGTCCTGTTTCCACCTGTTCCTCAGGGTAACGAGCTCCACATACAATAGTCCATAAATCTTCCCACCTTTTGGCCAGAAGCCACTCGCTTTGGGAAAGGACTATAAAAGTGACTTTCTCAGAGGAGACCCCTGAGATCTCCCCAGATGGCAACAGACATCTATTGGCTATGACCCTCACAATGGGATTAGATTTCACTTTCTTACAAGGCAAAACCTTAGTTATTGTATTTCCAGTAAACAACCATGTGTATTACCAGCTTAAATGACTTCTCTCTGACTTATCTGCATCTTGCATCTATCGCACTTTGATTGACACTAAATAAAGTGTATTTGTCTAGAACCGTTTTTGTCCCCTGCTGTGTCTTTTGCGCTCTGAGATCCATAAAAGAACCTGTCACAACTCCCCTCGGGTTGGGCGGATCGTGACACACCTCAACAGCCAGAAGTATCAGATGAATCAAGATGCCATTATCCCCACCCATAAAATTTTGGCTAGAAAGTCAAAGGGTGCTCAGTAAAATACACTCACCCTTCAACAGCCCCTGTTCACCTGTGGGCAAGTCTGACAGACAATAGAAATTGACTGTAGGCTATTGTGCCTTGAATGAAGTGACTCCACTGTGGGAGCTAAGACAGAGTGCTGTGGATTTAATTAGCATAAGCAGCTTGATAACCAAGATGCCTTGGCAAGAGCAAACAGAGCTTTGAAGACTCCATGAAGATTGGATCAAGACTGGTGACAGGAAAGAAGAATGAATCAAGTAGAAATGTTGCAAATGTGTAAGCTTTTTTGTGTGATGTTTAACCCAAACAATGTGGTAAAAGCTTTCCTAAAAATGGTATATAAGCACATGTAGCTGAGAGTAAATTTGGATTCTGATCAGCAGTCAGTAGACCCCCTCTCTCTCCCAGTCGTTGATTCTCCAGTGCTGAGCGCTGCCGTGCCGGACACGCTGGATCTCCAGGAGGAGCTGGAGCCCAAGGCAGCAAAGTGGCGACATTGACATTGCATTTTTCTCCATTCCTTTGGCAGCAGAGTGCAGGCCTCAGTTTGCTTTCACCTGGAGGGACGTGCAGTACACCTGGAACCGACTGCCCCAGGGGTGGAAACACAGCCCCACCATCTGCCACGGGCTGATCCAGGCTGCACTGGAAAAGGGTAAAGCTCCAAAACATCTGCAATACATCAATAACATCATTGTGTGGAGGCAACACAAGGCAATAAAAGTATTTGAGAAAGGAGAGAGGATCATCCAGATTCTGCTGGAGTGTGGTTTCGCCATGGAGAAGAGCAAAGTCAAGGGACCTGCCTGAGAGATCCAGTTCCTGGGAGTAGAGTGGCAAGATGGACAGAGCCAGATCCCCACTGAAATGATCAATGAGATCATCACAGTGTCTCCACCAACCAGCAAGAAGGAAACACAAGCTTTCCTAGGGGCCATAGGCTTTTAGAGAATGCATTCCTGAGTGCAGCCACATTGTGAGCCCTCTCTACCTGGTCACCCTAAGAAGAACAATTCCAGCTGTGGCCCTGAACAGCAACAAACCTTCACCCAGACCAAGCAGAAAATTGCTCATGCAGTGCCCTTGGCCCAGTCAGGAGGGGACCAGAGGTGAGGAATGTGCTTTACTCTGCAGCCAAGAACAATGGCTTGTCCTGGAGCCTTTAGCAGAAGGTGCCTGGGAAGACTCGAGGCTGAGCACCAGAATTCTAGAGTCAAAGTTACACGAAGTCTGAAGCAAATCACACTCACCAAAAAAAAAAAAAAAAAAAAAAAAAAGTTATCCGCCTACAAAAAGAAAGTTCAAGCCCCCTCAAAAGAAATTATCACAAAAGCACAACTCCTCCTGGCACCCTGACTCCCGATGCTGGGGTGGATGTTTAAAGAAAAGGCTCCTCTACCCACCACGCCACCCACACCACATGGAGCCCATGGATTGCTCTCATCACACAGCACGGCCGGATTAGAAACACAAATCACCCTGAAATTTTAAAAACACTTAAAACTGGACACAAGATAAAAACCTTAATCTCACTAACAAAAAGCAGCAGAAACAAGTAACCCAGGCTAAAAAGCTCCACCATACAACCAACTACCAGCACAAGAAACACGCTGTGCTCTTGTCACTGACAGTTTCTGTCTCATGGTTGAGATGAACCAGAAGTGGAAAGTGGCCGCAGGGAGCCCCACACGACGAGTCACACAAGCTACTGAAGGAGAAGGTGAATCAAGTGCACTTGCTGAACTCAAAGCCATTCAGCTGGCCCTGGACACTGCTGAAAGAGAGAACTGGCCAAAGCTCTACCTTTATACTGAATCATAAATAGTAACCAATGCTCTGTGGAGTTAGCTAGAAAGGTAAAAAAGGCCAGCTAGCAACATAAAGGAAAACCAATTGAGGCTGCTGATGAGTGCAAAAACATTGCCACTCAGACAAACTCTCTGTAAAAGTCCATCATGTAGATGGCCCCGTCCCCAAAAGTCAGGCTAATAAAGAACACTGAAACAAGGAGCAAGTAGATCAAGCTGCAAAAATAGAGATGTCACAAATAAATTTAAATTAGCAACATAAGGGAGAGTTGTTCCTAGCTCAATAGGCCCACACTGCCTCAAGCCATCAAGGCAAAAATGCCACCTATAAGTAGGCACAAAACTGAAAAGCAGATTTAACTATAAATTGCATTTCTCAAGTTATCCATAACTGTAAGACGTGCTAAATCAAGCAAGCCAAGCCCATAAAGCCTCTCTAATATGGGGGGCAGTATTCCAAATATAAGTATAAAGAAGCCCAGCAAATGAACTACATCACACTGCCTCAAACCCCCCAAGGCAAGTGCTACGTGATCACAATTGTAGAAGCCACCACTAGATCATTAGAAACCCACCCTGTACCTCACACTACTACTCAAAACACCGTCTGAAGCCCAAAAAAGCAAGTCCTATAAAGACACAGCACCCCTGAGAGAATCGTCAGACAACAGGACCCATTTCAAGAACAGCCTTAGAAACACCTCAGCCAAAAACCAGGATATTGAATAAATAGATCATATCCCTTATCACACACCAGCTGCCAGGAAAGTTGAACTGTACAACAGACTACTTAAAATTACCCTAAAGGCACTTGGCAGGGAAACATCCAAAAATTGAGAAATGAACTTAACAAAAGCCACCTAAATAGTCAACACCTGAGAGTCCATCACTCAAGCAAGCCTGCCCAGTCTAAAGCCTTGCACACAGTGCATGGGGATAAAGTCCTCTGTAGTACACATAAAAGGTATTTTAAGACTGTTTAGATTAGGCCCACCTCAAGCAAAGGCAAACCCATCCGTACAATTGGTTTTGCTCAAAAACCCAGTTACACTTAGTAGGTAATGCAGAAAGATAAAGAAACCCACTGAGTACCACAGAAAAACCTAATCTTAAGTGAGAACTGTGTGTAAAGTTTCACTGTGGATAAAAATATATAGCAGAGTTGAAAGAAGGTATTAATTAAGGTAGGATGCAGATGGTAATAGAATAAGGAGTAGATCATGTCTTAAGTTGCAATGCAAGATGCAAGCAGAAGTATACATTCTATCAGCATCTGCTGAAACCAGGTGGAGCAGGGCTCCTTATCTCTTCCATGACCCATCCCTCACAACTCCTCCCCACAAGGAGTTATACCTTATGGGAGATGCCCCACCCAAGGAGAAAAGCCAAGTATTTCCTACCTAAATAAAATCTGAAATTTGAAACATCAGAGCAGCCTTTCCCACTAAATTCCCAAAAGAAGACCAGGCCTATCTTCATCACCACTAGATGTTAAAAAAGTAACTACACCCTTCTCCAAAATCATTGCTTCAACAAAACCACATCTGTCCCTCCAAGAAAACTACAGGTACCATTATTCAGACTGTAACCAACACCCTGAGCAACAGGGTTACAGGTTGCATTCTGACCTTGCCAGTGTTTTGGTCTTGATATTACTATACTTTTATTTTCATTTTCCCAGTGAAAAACTGCTATTCTAAATCCCATATCTTTGCCAGAGAGCTCCTTAATTTCCAAGTCATATTAATTTAGAGGGAGGGAGTTTACATTTTCTGTTTCAAGAGAAGCTCCAGAGCTCCTCAGCAGACACCTGTCTGTCAAACCAAGACAGTGCCCTGCTGCAGCTCCATCCCCATGGCAGGATCCGCGCTGGATGATCCCCAGGGACCCCCGGTGGGCAGAGCCCCCCTGAGCCCTGGTGCTGCTGATCCGTGTTGGGAAGACACCTGGCTGGGGGCTGCACTCCCTCCCCGTGGCCTGGATTTTCCTTGCATTTCTCTTTGTCCTTCCCAAACACCCAAAACCAGGGTAAAAATAGAGATCTTAAATAACGACCTGCTTGGGGACACGGGGGGATCTTCCAGGGGATGCGGGGGACGCTCGGTTCCAGGGATTTGAGGGGTCCTGGGAGGGACCTGGGGGTTTCTCAGGGCGTTGGGCACCCCAGTTCCAGCGGCTCTGGCTGCGCTGGGAGAGGAGGAGGAGCGGGAGGAAGAGGAACAGCGGGAAGAGACGGAAGAGAAGCAGCGGGAGGAAGAGGAGGGACACAGGCAGAGCGGCAGGAAGAGAAGGAGCGATTTTGGAACCACTCGCTTCTGCCGCACGCCCGCACAGACCGCAGCGTCCCCCGGGGCGGCAGAATCGCCCCCCCAAAAACCCGCAGGTGAGCTGGGAGGGGGAGCTCGCCCCAAATCTATCATGGGGGGCTCCGGGAGGGTTTTACTTTTCGTTTCAGGGGATGTTTGCATCTTGCAGGAGCCCAAAGCCGAGCCCCGGAGCGGAAACAAGGAAAAGAAAGAGCTCTAGGCCAATCTGAATTAGGGAACGGGGAGGAGGGATGAGGGTGCTCAGGTGGTTCCTAAGCTGCCTCTGTTTCTACCCAGTTCAATTCCATTTTGCTGCAGTAGTGGGAGCAGAATCAGCAGCACCCACTTGTTTGTTCTCTGAGCAGCAGCTCGCTGTTCTATTGCTTTGAATGTTCTTAACCAAACTTAGAGGGTGATACCCCACCCTTCCTCACCTGCTCTGCTTTAACTGCTCTCTGAGCTGAGGTTTGCATGCAGCACCAGGGGGGCTCACCAAACCTAACTGTATCTTTTTTCTCTCCCTTCTCATGTGCACCAATGGAAGTTTTTTGAAGGTGAGTTGATGTTTTATAGTTGGGAAGGGACTTTTATCTAAAATGTAATAGTTATCTTTCTTGTTCTTTTCCAATAAGATCTGGCAGCAGGGGTTGAAACTGCTTTTAGCAAAAGGCAAAGGACAAGGCTGAAGCCTCTGGCCAGGGTGTTAGAGAACTGAGCCAATGTTTGTGTGATGGCCTCTATCAAACACAGTGGAAAATCTCTGCAGTAAATGTGGTGCAATGAAAGTGGTGGCTGAATACTTATGCATAAGGGAACTTTAATTTGGTGACTCTTTCTATAGTTTTAATTGATTAGTTACTGATTATTGTCACACGGACAATAAGCAACTGGAGTTGCAGAGTCATTGTTGCCTGCGGTTTCTGAGAGTTAAAATGCAGACATCATTTCTTCACCCCCTGGCTGTTACAGATTGGGCCTTTAAAAACTGATCTCCATGAAACTTGGTCAAGATGTTGTCCACAAGAAGTGGATTTGTTACTGGGCTGCAGCAGGTCAATAATTGTACACTAGAGAGAGACACTGTCTGTTTACTTGCATGTTGTGCCTGTCTGGATGCTCAGTGGTATTTCACAAATCAGACAAACTCACCATCAAAAATTCCATTATTTCTACAGTTTAGCAAATAAAGGAATTGGCGTTAATTGGTTACAAGTGGCACGGTTATCTTCTTAGTGTTCTGCCTGCTTTTGGTTAACAGCCGTGTCACTTCTCACTGTAATTATTCCCCTCAGTCCATGGCTGAGTGTCTCTCTTCTTTTGGCCTGGGGAGTTTCTTGAGTTGCTGCTCCATGAATTGGTGGTTGCAGTCTGCCCCTGCAGGAATTTCTTTGTACCAGTCAGAGTTGATTTCAGGAGAGCTGGGTTTCACATTTTCTTCTTTATCTTGGGAGTTGTGCCAGATGTCCTTTTGGCCCCTCAACTCTGCATTCTTTGTGTCCACTCTCAGTGGGCATCCTTCTCCCTGAGCTTTGTTAACCTTCTCCTGGGTCTGAGCTCCTTGAAGCATGTCAAGGCCTGAACCTTAACAAGGCAGTTCTACCAACAAGGAAGTTGTTTTACTGTCCTGTGGACATCACTTAGTGCTTGTTTGTTAATTCCTGTCTATTTGATGGACTAAATCTCCTTACCAGTAATTGGCATGAAAATTTTTAAAGATCAAATGTATCGAGACAAAGATCAGCCTTGCTGCAGAAATCTTCTACATGTTCTACACAGCACATTACATGTAACGCCATTCTGAAATTACCTTAACTCAGTAGGGAGATGATTTCATTTTCTAAGGGGCTCTGCTCCAAAATATTTTATATTTTTTAGTGACTGTCCTTTAGAATCTCGGAGGTGACCTTTTTAGCTATGTGTATAGAGAACAGATCAAATACTTTGTGTTGGTTTGTAGCAGAGTAGTCAAAATGTCTGGAAAGGTGCAGCCTTATCCTTTGGGAAAGTAGTTTGTGAAAGCTTGTGTTAAACCCAGCTGAAGAGAGTCCATTACTGACAATTTTGATAACTGATTTCAAGGCTAGCTCCATGGAGAGAGAGAAATAGATCTAACTTCTGAAAATTAAATTGCAGTGCATGAAGAAGAAAGGAGAAATGCTAGAGTGAACAGTCACGACCAGCTGGATGGCTCTGGAAATGGAAGAGGAGCTAATGAAGAACCTGTAGCTGACTCATCCCCTGCAGAACAGGGAGCAGAGGAGGAGGGCACTCAAAGCTCAGAGTATGTATGTAGGGCTCATGCCCTACCAAACATGGGATTTTGTACCTTCTTTCCTTTTCTATGTAGGACTAAGTTATACAGCTATACCTGGTTTATCTTTCAAGCCCTCCCTACTCAATTCCCTCCTTCTCCCATGTTCCATGATGATCAAAGGATACCACTTGCAGTTTGGGAGAAAAAGGCTGCCCAAGGCATGAATGACAGCTCTGCACACAACCTTAGGGAATTAGTGTGGAGGTATGGGAAGGAAGGGGGATTGGTCACAGGCCATAGCTCAGTATTCCACTTCCTGTAAGTGCAGCTGGATGCTGTGGTTACAAAGCTGTTACTCATGACCTCCTGGAAGTCAAAGCTTCCATACAGAAAGCTGCCACACTAGAGATTGCTGTTATTTCACACCCCAGAGCTGGGTGACTGAATGCATAATTCTACTCATGAAAACCAGGACACTCTATTCCTCAGGGCAGGGCGACCCCAAATCCTCATTAAATGCAGCAAGCAGTGTGTTAAAAGACAGCAGGATCCTTTCAAGGAATTGTCAAAAGCTAGTCAGTGCAGTTGCATGGTTATGTGAGATTTTGTGTATCAATAACCATTGAAGTGTGATGATATTAACAGCTGCATGTTAACATATTTCTTGTTCTGTTCCCTCTAGTGCACAGCAAGGAGTTGTCATTAGGTATCCAATTTGCATGGATTTTTACTCGGAGGTAAGGACCCTGTTTTCATCCTTTCTGCTTTGTGGGAGGAGCAGAATTCCAGAAGGGGGATTGCACTAATCAGGTGGCTGATGTGGGATGCTGTGGGCAGCTGGCTGGGAGCACAGCCCTTCCTGTGAAGCTCCACAAGTCACTTCTGGGTGGTGAATGCGGAGGGAGAAGCCCTTGCCAAGATGGCACTGGCAGATCTGTGGGCCCCTCATTATTCTAATTGATTTCAGATGCTCTAAAGTCTCCTTTGCCTGGTGCCAATGGAGCAGCAAACTCCAATTCTTTCTCCAAATACATGTTGTGGTTTTCTTTCTTCCAGATTGTGCAACATGGACGACAGCTTGTGGCAACCATGTGTGGCCACGTCTTCTGCAGTCGGTGCCTCCCTGTTGCCCTGGAGACTGCTCACACGTGCCCAACCTGCAGGGTGCACCTCAGTCCACAAAGATACCATCCCATTTATTTATGAGCAGTTCTCACAACAGAGACAAATCTATCTTGGGCAACGATCCAACAGACCGATGCAGAGACTTGTTTCTTCATGTACATAGTTTTATTGTATATACTTTTGTTTTTACTGAATTCAGTTAGAAATACAGTTTTCATTTATTTAAATCTACTCTGTCTGCTCCTCTGGGCTGGACTCTGAGACGTTGTTGAACAGGTGGAAATAAGGCTCTTGGTTTGAGCAGTCAGAATTTCATCCCTTTCATCACACTGGAGTCATTTATTTGGGAGAAATGTGCTAAAGCCATGAGCGTTGCATTCCTTGTGGCCAGTGTGTGTTGTATGGGGAAAAAGGAACAGGCCCTGCTTGGGGTGTGAGATGTTGTGGCGTGAGGTGGTGGTGAGGTGCCAAAACCCTCCAAAAGTGTCTCCAGTGAAGGAGGAAAGTCACTTCAGTGGCACAGGCAGGCTCACTGGGAAAAGCAAACCCACACACTGCAGATAATCCAGGCAACAAATGAAGGAGAAGCAAGAAGACTCTTTGAATGGGGTTCCAAAGGGCAGGTTATTGCAAGCACCAGTGAAGGGTCCAGGGGTAAAGACAAGGAAAACTGGAGTGTCGAGGTTCAAATACAGGCAAGAAAGGGGATGGAGCAGAGCATCAGGGCCGATGGACTGACATGTCAGGGGTGGGGCAGTGGCAGGGAAAAGGGGGACAACCAATAGTGTAAAATGGGGAAGGGCTCTTTAGCAGAATGGGGCCAATGGGTGACAGGGAAAAGAGAACATTTTAGGGAACATACATATAAGGGAGAAAAAGGGGTGGAGAGGCCAACGGGCCAAGCAGGAAAACAGAATTCTGGTACATTAAAATAAAACCACAAAGGGCTGTACGGTGGAAGTAGTTCTTTTTAATGTCCTTAGTGTCCCTTCAACAGGTTTTAGGGTTTCTTTCTCCTGAGTATGAAGATTTCTGCCCCTTAGGCATGCTCCAGGGCTCCCACAACTACCCTTTCTTTTTTATTAAAAAGGCTTCTCCTACAAATGTTTGCAAACAATTATTTAAACATGGAATGATGAGCGAAACAATAAGAACGATAAAGAGAATAATAAAATGTCCTTGATAAAAGAAGTTGCCCATCCCTTCAGTTCCCATCCTCAAAGCAGTCCTTCTAGCCAGTCCTGTGGCTTGGACAGGACCACTCTGTGCTTGGTTGAGAACTGGCTGGACAGCCAGGCCCAGAGAATGCTGGTGAATGGTGCTGCATCCAGCTGGAAATCAGTCACCAGTGGTGTCCCCCCGGGGTCTGTGCTGGCATCTGTTCTGTTCAATGTTTTCATTGATGACATGCATTTGTGTATTGAGTCTTTCATTAGTAAATTTCCAGACAACAATAAGATGAAAGCATATGTGAATCTGCTGGAAGGTAGAAGGGCTCTGCAGAGAGACCTGGACCAATTGGATGGATGGGCAGAGTTCAGTGGGATGAAGTTTAATGAGTCCAAGTGTCAAGTCCTGCATTTTGGCCACAATAACCCCCTGCAGCATTACAGGCTGGGTATGGTGTGGCTGCACAGTGCCCAGGCAGAAAGGGATCTGGGGGCACTGATGGACACCAGCTGGACATGAGCCAGCAGTGTGCCCAGGTGCCTAAGAAGGCCAATGGCTCCTGGCCTGGATCAGGAATAGTGTGGCCAGCAGGAGCAGGGAGCTCATTCTTCCCCTGTACTCAGCACTGGTGAGGCTGCACCTTGAGTGCTGTGTCCAGTTCTGGCCCCTCAGTTTAGGGAGGACATTGAGATGCTTCAGTGCATCCAGAGGAGGCAACAAGGCTGGTGAGGGGCTTGGACCACAAACCCTGTGAGGAATGGCTGAGGGAGCTGGGGTTGTTTACTATGGAAAATAGGAGACTCAGGGGTGACCTTATCACTCTCCACAACTCGCTGAAAGGCGGCTGCAGTCAGGTGGGGTTGGTCTCTTTCACTAGGCAGCAACCAACAGAACAAGAGGACACAGTCTTAAGATGTGTCAAGGAAAAATTAGTTTGGATATTAGGAGAAAGTTTTTCACGGAAGGAATGATAAAGTACTGGGATGGTCAGCCCAGGGAAGTGGTGGAGTCACCATCCCTGGATGTGTTTTAAAAAAGACTGGATATGGCACTTGCTGCCATGGTCTAGTTGAGGTGTTAGGACATGGGCTGGACTTGATGATCTTGAAGGTCTCTTCCAATCTAGCCATTCTATAAATTCTATGTTCCATGCAACTGCCAACAGGCTCAGCTGCTGAAGGGGCACCGGGAGTGGCCGTTGGTGACACTTGGCAACGTGGAACCCAGAGACCTTTGTGACATGGGAGAGCCCAACGCTGGCTGAGGGGTATATAAGGGGTGCAGAGGCCTGGGGTGCCCAGTCCCGTGAGAGCCGTTCTTACAGAAGGAAGCAGCTCCCGGGACCTGTTGGCGCTAGAGCCTTCAACAATGGAGGACGGCAAAGCCAAGCCCAGCTCCTCCTCACCAGCCAGCCCCCTGCCCAGCTGGGGCCGAGCCCAGGCCCACAGTGGGCCCATGGTGAGAGCAGTGGGTGCCTCAGTCTGGGCCCAGCCAGACACTGAGGAGAAGGGGCCCTGTCTCATCACAGAAGGAAAGAAACCTGACATGGATGTCAAGGCTTCCCTGTGGACAGAAGTTCAGGCCCAAGAGCTTCACCCACAGGAAGAGTCTACAGGACGTGAATCGCACCAAGTGGTACAAGCAGCAGCAGGCAAGGAAGCATCCCCATGCGGAGCCGGGAGCTTGTCCCTGCGGATGGTGGCCCTGCGGGTGCAGCACAGAGATACGGAACCGGGAGAGCTGCCCCGAGCGGAAAAGGAGTTCCATGACCCAGAGCTGCCCCAGTACATGGGGGAATACTACACTGAGATGGACCCATTCCAAGAGTGCCAAGGTGATATACCAGAGCTGTCTGATGGAGAGACCAGCGTCTGGGGCTCCAGCAGTGAGGAGCTGTATGCTTCCATGGAGGAAGTCAACAGTGACAACAGCAGCATGACTTCACATATGTCACCTGTGACTCAAAGCTGAGCATCACCAGCTTCATCTCCAGCTTCGGGGCTACTCCTGTGTCGCAGGAGGAGGATGACCTGGATGAACTCAGCATCAATGACTGGGATGAACTCAGCATCTATGACTGGGACAAATACAGCATCAATTACTGGGACGAACTCAGCATCTATGACTGGGACGAACCCAGCATCTATGACTGGGACAAACTCAGCATCTATGACTGGGATGAATTCAACATCCTTGAGGATGAACTCAGCATCCTTGAAAAGCAGGAAGAAGGCGGCAGTGCCCGAGGCCTGGCACCCCTTGCAGAAGACGAGCTGTGTGAGCCTGCCCCTCAGGAGACTTGCTTGAGGAGCAGGAACCAGAGACCCTCCCTGCCTCTGTCCCTTCAGCTGCTCAGGCCCCGCAGCAGCAGCAGCTGGCTGCCCCCAGCACACGGCCTGGCAGCTTCAGACGGGCGCTGCGGGCGCTGCGGGCCCTGGGGACACTGCTGTGCTGCTCCTGCCGCAGCTCACAGCCACACCACGAGAGTCTGTGCCAGCGCCACACCGACCTGCACACGGCAGCTGGGCCCACGGAGACACACTGCAAACACAAATGCAACTGGAGCCTAAGAAATAGCAGTCGTTAAAAAATAGGAAAAATGGGAATAAGAGAATACAAATAAGAGAATAGGAATAAGAAGATGATAAGAAGAAATAGTAGCAGTGTTAAGTGAAAAAATAGTTATTAATATAAGAATATAAAATAGAATAAGAATGACAGCAAGCATAACAAGTTAATAAGATTAATCAGAAGAATAGAATTAGAAGAGTAAGAATAGGATAAAGAAGAAATAGAAGAAATAAGAATAAAAATTAAAATAGGAATAAGAAGAATAAGAGTAAGATTAAGAAGAAATAGTAGTAGTAGCAATTAAGAAGAAGAAAAAGAAGAAGGGAAAAAAGAAGACTTGGAGGATGATGAAGAAAGTATTGGCCCTTCAAGGCAAAGCTATGAAGAGGTCAAGACCCAAGTGGAGAAAGATCTGACATTTCAGTGCCAGCCTCCAGAACTTCATGCAGGATACATCCTCTGCAGGACGAAGTAGGAAAACAGCTGAAGCTCCAGCAGATCCTTAATAAACTTTTAATAATTTTTTTATTAATAATTTTTTTATTAATCTAGTTATTATCTATTAATTTCTTTTCTCAAAAGCTGATATTGCACATAAAAAGTGAGCTGTGGAAACCTGAAGCAAGCTGGGCAATTAGGGCTGAACTGCTCCCTCCATCTGCTTCACAGAGAATTTTTATTTGACCCCAGGAATGCTGGTTACTCAAGCAGACTAAACAACTTGGATTCATTTCAGCATGTGAGGACTGGGATGTGCAGCTCCAGGCCAGGCTGGCAGGACTGAACAGGAATTCCCAAACAGCACTGGAGTCATGATCCCCTCAGCATCCCCTGTTCCACCCGGGCCCAGCCTGCCAGGAATCAGGCTCAGCAGTAAAAGCATGAATTCTAAACACCTCAGGATTACTGCACCACATGGAATGATCAAGTTCTGTGATTCCAGAGTCCCATCTCAGGTTCCCATCTGGGCTAAAGGCTGTATTTTGGGTTAGGAACAGGCTGCCTGAGCCGGCCCCAGCTCTCTTTGATAGTTATCAGCACCTGGCTGCTCTTGGGGTCCACAGGAGTGCAGAGCCACAGATAAACCCTGCACCAATCTGTTTACCTAGAAGCAAAACTTATTTTCTTCTGCACACCAAAGTTCCTTTCATGCCACCTGGTTTAGATAAGCTGCTCAAGTTTTGCCTGGTTGGATTTGAACAGCTACTCCCTGAAGATGAAGGGACAAGACCAGGAATAGTTAATAACTTTCTTAACTGGAAATACTGTTGAATCATGCATTTATAACTTTCTTAACTGTAAACACTGTTGAATCATTCATTTCCCTCCTCAGTGTTTAAGTCTAACCAACCTTTTAACTGGAAATAACAACCCTCGGCAGGATTTTCCTGTCCTGGCACCAGTTTCTCTCAGAAGTGTCCCCCTGGCTTCCAGCCAGAGCATCTATAAATGGCATTTATTAAAGCCAAATTTTGAGATAGAGGAAGGTGTGGGTGGAAAATTCAAGACAACAACTGAATTCTGAGTAGGTTTATACCTACAAAGCACCAGGGTCATCTCTGTTCCCTAATAATAATTCACATTATTTCCTATCCTGCCTTTGATTTTGACACTCATTCTCTATACCAAAAACACCTGTTCTCTGTTGGCTTTTATAGCTGCAACTGTTCTGGTGTCTTTGCAGCTCTGCAAAGCCTTCAGTCTCAGACAGGACACCTAATTTCTGAAATTCCACCCCATGTACTCATATACACCCCAGCCCTTCTCCACAGAGCTGATTCCCACAGGCCACCCCAGCCTCTGCTGGTGCTGGTCTTGTTCCTCCTCAGGTGCAGGACCTGCATTTGCCTTTGTGGGATTTCCAAAGGTTCCTCTCTGCCCATCTCTCTCCCACCAGTCCAGGACCCTCTGAAGAGCTGCACAGCCCTCAGGGGATCAGCCACTCCTCCAAACCTTTTATCACCAGTGAACTCCCTGAGGAGCCATCAACCTCCCAGGCTCTGCCTGTCCTGCTCCAGCTCCCATCATCTCTCCTATGTTTGTAACCATTTCAGTTGCTCTGTCTTTCCTTACAGAGCAAGAAAATAAGAAAAAAATCCAGGTGGATTAATGCCAAATTATGCTGGCATTTTACAGAGAGCATGAAAGACAACAAAACTGACGATTTTCTAAAACAAAAGCACTATTACAGTCACAGTAACACCTATCAAGGAAAAAATCTCTTCCCTAAAATAAGGAATAAATTTTAATATAAAATCCCATCAGCTCAAGGTGGTACCAATTAATCAAAACAATTCACTTGCAGATTCTTCACAGTCACTGTTTTTTAAATGGTAATTCTTTCCTTACTTGCTATTCCAGTGTTGCCACAAAGGAGGTTTAAGCTGATTTTCATCCAATCTTAAAAAACAAACCATAACTGTAGTTTAAAATAGTTGGGATTGTTTACTCCTCTCAGTTCTACATGCCAAATATACATTTCAAATACTGAAAAAATGATAAAAACCAGCACTACTGCCAAAATGAACACCTGAGAAATGCCAAAGTCACAATGCACAGTACAGAGGAATACTAAAATCTCTGATTTTTAATACACTATGAGTAGTGTACAATTAGCAAACTCCAAGAATGTTCTGGATTCACATGCCCGCGCACACCCCAAGTGAGCACCTTAAAAAAATTAATCACTCATTAACTATGAACAGTCCTGGGTATTTTTATGAAGACGTTGACTTGCTAATTGAATTTGAAGCACAACAGATGCTTAGTACTCAAACCAAATGCTGCTTTTCCTATATATTAAATATATATATTTGTGTGGATTCATAAAAACACTCCACATCTACTAAAGTAATTTAAAAATATCAGCCAAAAGGTTTCTGCTTCCCCATAGCTTACAAATTCAAGTCATGAGCCAAAAACCTCAGCAATTCCAGAGAGGAACCACTGCAATGATGCCACAGTAAGCACCAATTCTGATTAAAACACCTGAATTTGTGAAGAATGTTTTTTTTTTTAAGTTGAAAAATACTTTTGGGTATGGCTTCTGCACAAAAATTCTTTTCCATAAGAGTCTGCCAACTACTACAGAGCTACTCAGGGTTTAAAGTGTTACTCCAGGTTGTGCCTGGGCCAGCAGGGCAGAGGTCAGAGCTCTGCAGTAAATTCCTGCCATCAAGCAGCCGGCAGATAAGGGTTGGGAAAAGAAAAAAGAAAACAAACATAACAAACCCCAAAGCCCCACTGGCCACATCTCCTTACAGTCAGAGACCTTGTAAAATGTCCTTTGTCTCCCCTGATGTCAAGCTCCTGACGAGAGGTTCAGAACAAGGCACAGGGGGTAGGGAAAGAAGAATTTAACAAACCTAAACCACAAAGCTCCTCTTGGACTTTGTTTTTCAAGTGTTTTGCAATTTTGCTCTCAGAAAGTCATGCAAGTTTTATGAAACTTGCATGGAATTTAAATCAAAGATTCATGCTGTAATTTTTAGCTCTCTGCCTGAACACTGGTACCTGCACTTGTGTGCCCACACTAAAATAGCTCATTTCTGTCAAACTCTGCTCTACAATGCCAGGAACAGGAATAAAGCACATCCATGTGCATCTGGCAATGGCACAATGCACAGACCCACCTGGGGATGCTGCTGCCAGCCCTTATGCTCTGCAAAAACTCTTCTACCCACTTCAGGCTTCAATATTAAACACTAAGCAAAAGAAAATGTTATAGATAATGCAAAGGCCATCTCTAGCAATTCTCTGTTGCAGCCCCTTAGGAATGAGACTCAGACACCGAGATCTTTTTGCTGCAAAAGAGTCCACGTTATTGTCTTAACTACCTCTTTTTATACATTAGTGTATAAGGGATACCTTTTCTAACATGCAGTCTGATTGGTTACAATGTTTTCCTTTCTATAAAAGCTACTTGTTAATAGGTACACCTAGGATAACATAAATCAAATAAAGCTATTGCAAAATCATCTCTTTGAAGTAGTTCTACTATAGTCAAAACAGGATCTTGTCTCTCCAGATGTGCTTTCCTAAATCCTTGAGCAGTCACTGTAAATGTTTTATGACTTTGTTTTCCTTCTCTGAACAGTCACAAGGACACCATGACCTATGTTTTGCCTTTTCATTGTCCCGGCGTCTTGCGATACACTGGGGTGAGTGTCAGAGCTGCAGCTAGGCTCCCAACATCTCCCCCTCTCTTTTCAAAGACAGTGTCTCCAATTCATTTTATTTGAAAAGAAAAACATCGGATGAGACAAGGTCCCATAATAATAACTACAATGATTATTAGTATAACAACTATAACTCCTTTGATAATGTCCTTAAGCCAAGCTGAAATACCAAAAGAAAGCAACCAATCATTGAACGGGTTATGGTTTACAGTAATCTTTGATGTATGATCTTGTAGCCATTGAAGTTGCTCATGTATGGAAGCGCTGTGATCAGACAGATTGAAACAACACATTCCTTCAAATTCTTCACATCCCCGACTTTGTGTTAATAGCAAATAGTCTATGGCAGCCCTGTTTTGCAACACTGCCTGTCGTAAGCTATTAGTGTCTTGGGCCATTTGAGTAATTATAGAAGTGGTGACATTAGATTGCTTTACTACCCAACAAGCAAGATGCTGAATTTGAGTTAAGGCTTGGGCACTTGCTACAAAAGGAACCATGGAAGCAAATATTCTGGCATTCTGGCTCCAAAGTTCTACCTCATCGTCACAGTCTGGTGCCAGCTGCATAGCTTCTCTTTTGGTACGAGTGTTGTTTAGAGTTCTGATGAGGCCTTGTGTAGGTGTAAGTAAAGAAAGTTGGCCCAAGTAACATGGTCCTCCCATAGCATAACGAGGAATACCTTGCCATGCCCTGTCACCACAAATAAGATAAACATCAGAAGGTAGAGATAGGGGCTTGGAAATGTTTAGATGGATGTGCCCCATATCCCATCCATAAGGTGAGGAGCCACAATATTCAGAAACATTATAATTTCGATTGGGTGTTACCCAATTTTGCCTTTTTTGTTCGTTTGTTGTCCAGGAAAAACGGCCAAAATAAATACAACCGCTGTGATTTAATGATCGACTATCCAAAAGGTTGAATTCTTGTGGATCCCAAGGTAATGTCTGGTTAAGTGTACTTATGTATTTCGCAGTGCAGTAACTAGCATTACCTGTAACACAGCTAGAGGCAAGTCTAGATACTGAAAAAGGAGATCCGATCAAGCATGTTCTAAATGGGTCTGCTGCGGCTTTGAGGTGCAGGCAAAAGTCTTTAACATTGGTTTTATCAGCCCAGGCCAACCAAAAATTGTTGCGTGGAAATGACACAGCTTGTTCAGTTGACATGGCTACGAGATTGCACACACCAAGGCATAACTTTAGCAAATTCAAATTCATCTTCATAATGTTTCCCACAATCAATAAGATACTTAGATTTTAAAACTTTTGTTCAGTTAAGTGTTAATAAAACCTCTATAGGCCGAGCTAAATGCCAAGCATATGAAGCTAATTCGCGTTCTTCTATACTTTCAAATAAGGCATACGCTGAAGCATGATCATGTCTTGTTTTAAGCCATCTATTTAAAGGAAGCAAAGGATCATCAAATAACACATTAGTATTATACAAACAAAAGGAACAACCTTCAAAAGCAGTATGTATATTATGAGAAGTAAATATATTGCCACACCTTCCACAAGCAAATTGGCCCTCAACCCAAATGGAACATTCACACTCTGGTGAAAAAATTTTGGATACTCGCGAGGAATGTAAGTCCCAGATAAGATTCACAATAGTTTGAGAAGAAGGAATGTCAGGAAAGTAAGATTCCTCAATGCTCAGTTCCTTGGCTATCAACACCTTGATCCATCGAATCCTGTTTTTCCACCTCTTCAGTCTGGTCTGATACCGTTGCTTCGTCTCCTCCGGCGTCTCCCAACGCTGCAGGTGCTCCAGGGTCACTGTCACGCAACCACGGCTTCACCCACTTTGCAGGAATCCACTTCGACTTATCTCCTGTCAATACACAAGCATATCCCCGCCCCCAAGTAAGTAACTTGACTGGACCTTCCCATTTTTGTATGACTGGATCCCACAAGGATACAAATACCCGATCAAATAGTTTGTCATGTTGCGAAAAATGAGCATCTATTGGTCTCATAGGAGACATTCCATGTGGTTGAGAAATCCATAGTTTCCAATTATGTACATACAAAGCTTTAGAAACAATTTCAGAAGGGGAGAGGAGGATCTCCCCCTCCCGTCTAAAAAGACGGAACAAACGTTTAAGATGTTGATGTTTTCGTTCAATAATACCTTGACCTCCACTGTTATAGGGCACTCCTGTAATATGTTCAATGCCCCATCGATGAAAGAAGTCCTGGGCATAGAACTCGTATAATTAGGCCCATTATCTGTCTTTATCCACTTCGGAAGTCCTAGCACTGCAAATGATTCTATCCAATGACGGCAAGAAGCTCTGGATTTTTGAGAAGTCAAGGGCATTGCCCAGACCAATTTGCTAAAGGTGTCTATTGTAACATGCACATATTTCTGTTTCCCAAATTCGGGAACCACCGCCACATCTGTTTGAAACAACTCACAGGATTGTAACCCTCGTGGATTAACGCCCATCTCCTGTAAAGGGGGCAGCCTTGCACAATCAGGACAAGCTGCAACGATGCTCCTAGCATCAATTCATGAGATGCGAAACTCTTTCTGCAACGATAAAGAAGGTTGATGAAAAAATGAATGTGAAAGTCGAGTGAGTTCAAATGGTTTCAAGCCAACGACAGCTGATACCGCAGCGTCAATCCTTCGGTTTCCTTCAGATATAATTCCTGGGAATGGTAAATGACTGCGAACATGAGTAGAAAAATACTGTACAGTGCGACAAGAAATAAGGTTCATCAATGTACACAAAGCGAATGCAATCTTTTCATTAGAAATTTTCCCCATCACTGAATCACTTATCCGTTCTAAAATGGAAGCAACGTATAGGGAATCACAAATAAGGTTAAAAGGTTTTTCATGAAAATCAGAAAATGCTAGGACTACTGCCTTTAATTCCAATAATTGTACTGAGGCATCCTTCTCTGAACGAACAACAGTGTTCCAGTTACCCTGGGCAAAATGTGCATAACCATATTTACCACTCTTGCCAGTAGCATCCGTGAAAACAGTCACTGTGTCCTTCAGAGGCGACAGTGCTCGCACAGAAGTCAATCGTATTGGTAAATTTGTAGCAAATAAAGGTGAAGGTGGAAAGTGATTATCAAAGCGAATACCCAAAGTTGCAGTGGCAAACGTAATGGAAATCTGTTGCCATTCTTCCGTCAACTGCAAGGACGACACGGGCAAACAAATCAAGCCGGGTTCTTTGCCATAAACCAACCTAATTCTTTTTCGTGCTTTTAGCAACAGTTGTCCTAACAAGTCAAGCCTGTGTACAAGTGTTAGATTTGACACACTAGATACAAAAACCCATTCTAAATGAAAAAAGCTTTTCTTGTCTGGCTCACACTGTCCCACAATAGCCATAAATTCTGATGAGTGATGCAAAACATAAATCCCCACTTCCAGATTTGGATTATATCTATACACATAAGAATTTTGTAGTTTTTGCAAAATGCTTTCCAATGCAGTATTAGCTTCAGAAGTCCACACAACCTGATCGTTAATGTCTGAAGTACCAACCAGCAAGGTACGAATGGGGTTTATTTCTGTGTTTGAGATACCTATCCAAGGACGGATACTTTGGATGTCACCTAATAATTTCTGGACATCATTAACAGTGGAAATATTACGATGTAATTCCAATTTTTTCAGAGAAAATTGTGTTTCTGTAATTGCATAACCTAAGTACAACCAGGGGCTTGTCCTTTGCACTTTTTCATGTGCCACATATAGACCCCACTTTTCTAAGATTTGTAACAAATTTTGTTGTGTTTCTGAATCCAACTCTTGCTCACTAGCTACCAAGATGTCATCCATGTAGTGGTAGGTAATATAACAAGGGTATTTTTGTCGGCATTCTTCCAATGCTAAATCAACATACCACTGACAAATGGTTGGGCTATTTTTCATGCCTTGAGGCAGAACAACCCATTCATACCTTTTTGCAGGAGTACTATTGTTTACTGATGGCACAGAGAAGGCAAACCTACAATAATCAGAAGGATGTAACGGTATGCTGAAAAAACAATCTTTTATGTCGATAATAAACAAATAATAATTTTTGGGTAAGGCACTAGGAGAAGGTAAACCAGGTTGCAAAGCTCCTAACGGGTTCATTTGATCGTTTACTGCTCTTAAGTCATGCAAAAATCTCCATTTACCAGACTTCTTTTGTATTACAAACACAGGGGTGTTCCAGGGACTATGAGAGGGTTGTATGTGGCCTAATTGTAACTGTTGTTGAACTAGTTCCTGTAGGTGCCCGATCTTTTCTTGAGATAGCGGCCACTGAGCCACCCATACCGGGTCATTTAATTTCCAAGACAGCTTTATACATGGACGAGCACCTTTCTGCACAGCAGCCGCTTCTAAAAAGGCTGAGTAACTAGTGCAATTCACCATTGGCTTAATACATCCCTGCCTAGTAGCCATAGTGGCGTTTCTAACACATAAGGTCTGGTTATTGCTGTATTGCCTTCTCTGTCCTGAATACAAATGTCAATCACACTCTGTGGAGTGGTAGTAATCCCAGCAATACCTAAAAGATTTTCATTTACTTGCTCCACTGGCCACGACCTTGGCCAGGCAGACAAAGGAATAATGGTTACATCAGCTCCAGTATCCATCATCATTTCAGCCTGTAATGAGCAATCCTCTAAGGATCCATTTTCCACTGCCGGTTTCAATTTTACCTTTCGAGTGGGTCGTTTTGTGGATAAAAGTTCTGCAAAGGCAATTAGAGGCTTTGTACTACCAAATCCACCCACTCGCTTCTGATTGCTTTGTGTAAGAATTTGTGGAACAAAGGGCACGAGTTGAGCAATAGAACTATCCTTAGGAATAAATACTGGTGGAGAAAAAACCTTTAGCATGATTTTAATTGTACCTTCATAATCGGCATCTATTACACCCGGTAATACAAAGAGACCTTGCTTAGATGCAGAAGACCGACCAATTAAAAGAGCAGCCAATCCATTTCCTAGTGGGCCTTTGGAGGTAGTGTCAATTAAAGTAACATTTTCATCTCGGATAGTTATGGACGAGGCCGTTACCAAGTCGACTCCAGCGCTTCCACCTGTTGAGGGATACATGTGGAATAAGCAGCCATCGCTACTGGAGTCGACTGAGTTGGGGGGTTTAGAACTTGAGATATCGCCGCGCCCCCCGCGCGGCCCTTCTCGTTTCCCGACAGGGGGGTCCCGTCCTTTTTAAAATGAGATCTACAGTCATTGGCCTTGTGCCCAAATTTATCACATCTTTTGCATACTCCAGTAAAAACTGATGAGGATACTGCAGCTTTCTGTGACCGTAATGGACAATGTTTACGAGTATGACCTTTATGACCACAGTTGTAACACGCATCTGAAAAAGCTGTATCTTTTTTATTAAGGGTGTTAGCTTTTGTTAAGGCTGCTGCAAGGGCAGTGGCATGAATCTTTGCCTTCTCTTTTTCTGCTTCAATAGGGGCTCGAGAGCAAATTTCAATCATTTGTAGCAGTGTCATGTTAGGTGGCAAAGTGGCTAGCAAACGCTTGCAAGTAGCATTAGCATTTTGCAGGGCAATTTCCTTTAACATTGTATCCTTTAAAGGCAAAGGTATGTCAGGTGCTGATTCCACTCCCTCTCTTATACGGTCTACAAATTTTAAATAAGGTTCGTTATCCTCTTGTCTTAAATGCAAGTAAGGTTGTTTTGGTTTTCCAACCTGAGGGAGTAATGAAAACGCCTCTAAAGCAGCAGCCTTACTCTGAGCAATCACCCGAGTATGCATTGCAGCTTGTCGCTGCGGATCAGTATATTGACCTTGTCCCATCAGCATATCCAGACTTGCAAACCTTAATGGATCACCCTGTGGCAGCTGCATATTTTCTAGTTGTTTTCCCGCCAATTGTTCTTGCCACTTATTAAGAAACAACATATAACTAGTAGGACCCAAAATGAGTTCAAAAATAGTTTTTATGTCTGCAGGAACTAACTCTTGATATTTCAATATAGCTTCTACCTGTCCTCAGACTAGCCGATTATCAACCCCATAATCCATGACCACCTTTTGGACCTTAGCAATAAGGTTCCAGTCTAAAGGCTGGTACATGTCTCCATTTGCCGTGCGAGTTACAGGAGCTGCTATTATTTGAAAATCACCTCGCAGCTCAGCATTAGTTATTGCTCCTTTCCACCTCTTAAGCATATCAAAGGAATGATCCCTGGGCAGGTCAGAAGTAGCAATACTCGTGCCTGGATCACCCGGTCCCAGTCCCGTTCCTCCAGCTTTTCCCCAATCATTTTTACCCATTACCCAATTTGCAACAGTGTCCATAATTCCGGTAGATGGCACTGCTGCACTATCAGAAGTTTTTATCAACGCTCAGCTTCTTCTGGAGATAGAATCGGTAAATGTTTTGCCTTCAAATAGTTCTGAGCAGTGGGCAAATCAAAAGCATTGTCATACATTAATTGCAAGGTTCTGCGTCTCCTATCCATTTGGTCTGCCAATGTCACTGGTTTGGAGTTATACTCCAAAGTTTTTAAACCAGTCACGATAGCGTCGTGTGCCTGCTTATATGCTTTCCTTATTGCTTTAGAAGACCCTTTATCTAACCGTTTCATCTCTTCTAGTAACTGTAGCATAGTGTTCTTCTGATCTTCTAGCTGTACCCAGAATGCAGAAGCATCATCAACAACAGGGGTGTCCACCTCCATATCACTTGGCAGAGGAACTAAAGCAGGATCAATGTCGCTTCCCAATTTTTTCTCTACTGGTGGGGCAGGCAGGGCAGATGGCTGAGAAGGCTCGGGTACCCAAGGGGGTATGATATCATCATACGGTCCTTTCTGAACTGGGGCTGCTACATTTTCAGGTGGAGGTGGGTCAGGCAGATGCTCAAAAGATGATAGATCAGACGCGCCAGGGTCAGAGGAAAGCGACTGTGGCTCCGCGGCGGAGGGATATGGCTCTATAGAGAGCAACAACTTCTCTTATCTGCTGCAGATACCATTGTTTCAGCCGCTAGTTTGACCTCCATTTCTGCTGTAAGTTTATCAATTAGATGGCGCATTTGTCTGAATACAGGAGCAAGGGACTTAGCTTCTTTATTGCCAGTTTGGACAGCTTCCCATAAATCAGCTCCTACTGCCTGCCACGTCTCTACTCGAAATATATCAACAGTATCTTTTAGAAACCCACGCCGTTTTGCCCAATAAAGGAGGTCGACTAACTGTGTCCGATTCAAAGTTTCTCCATTCCTTTTTGCCAAGTCTAATACTGAGTCCACTGTTGCCTTTTCTAGGGCAGAGACAGTACCCCCCATCTCGCAAAATCCAGTTTATAAGCTGCAGTCGACGGTCTGCTCCGACTCACCGGTGGATTTGTGGCCACTCACGCCGCTCTCGGGCGTCCGGCCGCAGCCGCTTCTTCAGGAGTCAGCGTTTAACCCTTTCACCATCACGTCGGGCTCACCAGGATGTTGCAGCCCCTTAGGAATGAGACTCAGACACCGAGATCATTTTGCTGCAAAAGAGTCCACTTTATTGTCTTAACTACCTCCTTTTATACATTAGTGTATAAGGGATACCTTTTCTAACATGCAGTCTGATTGGTTACAATGTTTTCCTTTCTATAAAAGCTACTTGTTAATAGGTACATCTAGGATAACATAAATCAAATAAGGCTATTGCAAAATCATCTCTTGAAGTAGTTCTACTATAGTCAAAACAGGATCTTGTCTCTCCAGATGTGCTTTCCTAAATCCTTGAGCAGTCACTGTAAATGTTTTATGACTTTGTTTTCCTTCTCTGAACAGTCACAAGGACACCATGACCTATGTTTCGCCTTTTCATTGTCCCAGTGCCTTGCGATACACTGGGGTGAGTGTCAGAGCTGCAGCTAGGCTCCCAACAGTTTTTTTGGGTTTTTTTAACAAAAAGACTAATATTTAACTAACGGCACAACTCCAGCCTTTTTTTTTCACCTTTTGAAACCCCCACTTCCCATGGGCAAAGAGCAAAAGTAAGAATCCACCCTCATTCTTAACCTACCCCATGTACTCCAATGTTTTCTGCTTGCTTCGCCTCTTCATTCCATGCAGGAATATGGTTGTATTTGGTTCTTTGGAAAGGCCATATTTCAGCTTCAGCACCCTGAGGTTTCAGTGAACATCAGGAACTTCACATTTCCAAAGCTGCCTTCCCCCATTTTCCTGGCTGATCACTGACACCCCAAGTCATGGATCACATCTGGGAATTACCACATGGACACATTGCCAGGTATCCAAAGCACTTGTACTACAGATTACAGTCAAATCCCAGGATAAGTAAGTGCAGGTGTATAATGAAGCCCACTTAAAATGAAACTGGTCTCAGGCTTGGGGTATAAGAATTCTGTAGTAAGATTTATGACCTTTAACAGGAACTTCATTATAAAGAAAGTGACTTTTATGTAATGAAAACCATCTCTCTGAAGAGGAATGATGTGTTAACATCAGCAGAGCTGTGTTTCAGTGTTTTCTGTTTGCAATCCAGCACCATCATTGTCACCTAAAGTTCATTAATTATTCTAAAAAATGCCATTACCCAAATGCAATTGTATGCAATTTTTAAATAGTTTTCTTCAGAAAGTGGCATTTCATCTATTTTAAGTCTAAATTTTCCAGTAGAGCTTACCCTGTGTTCTTAGAATTACTCAATACATGAAAATACAAACATTAGTAATGAGCCCTATTAACACAGATTTCACTTCAAGCTAACTTAGATTTACTTCACACAGCTAAGTGAGTTCATTTCACTGGAAGAAGATTCTCTAAAGGAAAAAACATCAACTACTGTGGCAGATATTGCCCAATACATCGCTGAAAAATAAATTCTACTGATTGGATTTTTTTTCATTCCCCCTGCCTCCATAGCACTTTTAAAAATACAGTCTTTAATGAATTGTTTAATTTTCATAGTAACTAGAATATAAATCCTTTACATACTGCCTTGCTGCAGCTGCAGCATAATGTCTCACTTTTCATGGAAAAAAAACCTAATTACGTGGTTCACCGAATTGCCTGTGGTAACACATCAATTTTATTTGCATTCAAATGTTGGACTTGAGTTTGTTCTCAGCACTCCAGTTAATTCCAGCCCATTTTACACAATAGCTTCCCTGGATTCATTAGTAACACCTCACTCTGCTGTTATTGGGAGGGATTCCCAGCACTTTCCAGGCAGTTCCACTTCCACAGTTCTACCCCACTTTAAATATCCTGGATTTGCTCTAAGTCTGGCCTTGCTGGAACAGTTCTGCCAAGGACCATCAAATGTCCCTCCAGAAGGCAGCTGTTAATGTTGCCTCTGGAATACCAACTCCTTTGCCCACAAAAACACCAGAGGAAAACAAGAACTATTGTGTCAATAAAATCTAAAGGATTAATTACTCAAAATTCAACTATTTCAGTTGAACTGAGCTTACATTTGGAAAGAAGAAAGATTATGAGGAAGCATGTGGATCCACTAGAAAAATTTCTTGGCTTTAATCTTCCATCAGTAGTCTTTCATCTAAACTTTTTT